>NC_056743.1:1106987131-1107267131 GCF_019279795.1 Protopterus annectens | reverse complement strand
ATAACCACTTCTGATGATAGAGTTTGTTTGCCCTTCCTGCTGAAACGGACCACAAATCTTTTTTGCCCCTGGAACATGGGAACTTAATATATTTGGTTTTCATATATTGGCAGCAATATATGATTCTTATCATATAAAGTAAAATCAATGTTTTTTTTTAATTACTCAAAGTATTTCTACAAATTGTTGCATTTGCCATTTCAATCTATTTATTTAAACTTAAATATGACTTCCGAAACATACAAAAAGACAATGTTACAGATTCTATTAAACATTTAAATTTCAAATTCATGTTTTCTTTGGAAATAACAGATTTCACTTTTACTAAGAAGCAATGTGTGGCTAAATTTTTTTTGTTTTAACAGGAGAAAATCAAAACAGAAAGACAACTGCAACTTTTCTAGCTGAATACATATCATTGCACTCATTTTGAACACTAACTACATATTCATTTCTCAATATCCAATAAATATCCAATAAATAATAAATAAACAGAATTTTGCTTTAAATACACCTACACACACACACACACACACACACACACACACACACACACACACACACACACACACACACACATGCACACACACAGACATACAACCTTTATTATGTTAAAAGCCCAGAATTTCCAGACACAAAATATACAAAATGAGTAAGAGAGAAATTAGAGGAAAGAAAAATACTTCCACAGGAAAAACTGTCAGAAGCTTCAAATAAAAATTTGTGTTCATTAATACATCAGATTTTTGAAAAAAAAAAAAATGATTGACTTCAACAATTGGCTAAGCTTCTGGTGTCATTCTAAGGTGATCCAGTAGCTGTCTGCCTGGGATGACATGATCGACAGACCAGGATGCTTTGCCAGAGATGGCCTGTACCTGTCGCCCTTGGGATTCTGGATACTGGCTAAGGCTCTTGCCACCACTATAGTGCCTTTTTTAGGCAAGGTTCAAATAACAAATTCACCACTGTAACAGGTATAAGCAAGCAAAATCTGAGGGTAATGTTACTTAATGCTAGATGTCTAAACCTCAAAATGCACACACTCAATGCACTCCTTAAAATGGAGAACATCGACATCTGTGCGGTGTCAGAGACCTGGTTCAAGGCTCCAGAGAGCACCCCTGCATTACCAGGCTATAATTCATACCACACCTTTTGGCCACCTAACCTGGACCAAAACACTAAAGGTGGAGACATGTCCATATTTATTAAGGATACCCACACCTCCAGGCTAGTTGCTCAGCATAATGCATCCAAGACTATCTAAGTGCAACTAACTCTTGGCAAGACCACAATCCAAACTGTAGATTGCTACAGATCCCCCACCATGCCCCAGGATTCCCATTCCTCATTTCTAGATACACTGGAAAATATTAGGATACAACCCAACACCCTAATAATGGGCTATTTCAACTACC
This sequence comes from Protopterus annectens, assembly GCF_019279795.1. Lineage (NCBI taxonomy): Eukaryota > Metazoa > Chordata > Ceratodontiformes > Protopteridae > Protopterus > Protopterus annectens. The sequence goes on along the minus strand of NC_056743.1, from coordinate 1,107,265,710 downwards.
CCACCATTAACTGGAGAAACTATTCATGTACCAACTCTTTTCCTCAACGTTTTCTGGAATTCATAAATGTCAATGCCTTGGATCAACTTATCCACACCCCCACCAGGGGCAGCAATATCCTAGACCTGGTCATTACCAACATGGGTGACCAGTGCTCTACACCAAAGGTCAGTTCCTCATTGGTCAGATCCGACCACAAGCTAATCACCCTAGACATCCACTTCCCATCCCCACTCCCCACTGGGGAAACTACCGTAAAAAATTTCCCCAAAGCCAACTTCACGATTCTTAAGACAGAAGTGGCAAACTTCACAACACCCATGCAGATGGACAATAGAGGTACGACTGCTGAATCCTACATAATTGCACTTTATAAGCACTTGCACAAGTGCATGGATCATGCTATCCCTAACACAACTAAGATGCTAGCCTCCAAAAAAATGAAGCCAATCTAGTGGTCCTCTGCCATAAACAATCTCTACAACAGAAGAAAGAAACTGTTTCAAAAAAAGAGTATAATCACATGATTGGAAGAACTCCCTGATCAGCCTCAGTAAGAAGCTGAGATCCCTCATAAAATCCTCCAAAGCTAGTTAAGAAAGCAAAATTGCTACTGATTCTAAAGACAACCACAAAGCATTCTATAGCTATGTCAAGAATTTCAATGGCAACACTCAGATCTGCTCTGAATTACAACACATTGGCACTAAATATACAGAACCAACTGATATTGTCATCATCCTGGCAGATAGCTTCAGTGCTAACTTTACCCCCTCTCTCACCCCCTAAAGGGCCCATCTCTATACTGGAAGAATGTAAAGTTCCTGTAATCATGGCTGCACAGGTAAAAACCACACTCTCAAAGTCAAGAACACAGCATCCATGGGACCTGACAACATCCCAGGCTGCATTCTACACAAACTACAGAGCGAACTGGCACCCCACATAAGTACCATGTTCAATCATAGCCTCACCTCAGGCTTTGTGCCCACTGAATGGTGCACAGTAATGGTTATCCCACTCTACAAAGGGGGAGCCACCATGGACCCTGGGATCTACCACCCCATTATCCTGACGAGCCTGGTCTGCAAGGCTATGGAACATGTCATCATGGAATTTATAAACAAAAATGTTGGTAATCTCCAAACTCTGGACCCCACCCAGTTTGGGTTTGTAAAAGGCAGATTATGTATCTTAAACCTGATAGACTTCTTTGAAGCAGTCACCAAAGCGGTAGACGAGGGTAAGGTGGTTCATACAGCTGATCTAGATCTTGCCAAGGCTTTCGACACCATCCCCCACTCTGGAATTATAGATAAACTCACTAAACTAGGTATAAATCCCTATGTCACAAGATGGGTTGCCAACTGGCTCACTGACAGAATCCACACTGTGAAAGTAGCTGACTCCAAATCTGACATCAGACCAGTGACAAGTGGAGTACCACAGGGTTCAGTCCTGGGTCCTCTTCTGTTTGGTATCTACATCTCTGAAGTACAGGCTAACACAGATGGTCTTTGGCTAACGAAGTTCACAGATGACTGCAAACTAGGAGCCATAATCAAAACTCCTAATGATGTGGACATCCTGCAAAAGGGCCTCACTGAGACAGATGCCTGGTGTCAAAGCCATGGCCTCAAGCTCAGTGCCAAATAGTGCACTGGCATCCCCTTTGTTAAAAACTCTGTACCCATGAACTACCACAAAGGCAGTAGTAAACCTAACACTGAAAGTGTGGTAAGAGACCTTGGGACAGAGGTGGATAGTAGTCTCTTTTTTGATAATCACATCGCCACAGTAGTCAGGAAATCCTTCTACATGGCACACCTCATCACAAAAGGTTTCTCATCCGGGAAAAAAGAGGTCATTGTTCCCCTCTAGTCATCACTCATTAGACCCATTATAGAGTACAATGCTCCTTTTGGTATGTACCTCACAAGACATCTACAACAACTGGAAAGACTGCAGAAATACCTCACAAAGAGGATTACTGGCCTCAAACAGATGCCCTATGCAGACCGTCTCAAAAATCTCCAGCTTTACTCTGTCGCATATTGCCTACTCAGAGGTGATCTCTGCCTAATATTCAAAGCTATGTCAAACCCAGCACTGTTGGACATGCTCCACTTAAAGAAATCCCAATCCCTCTGAGCTACTCGCTCTAGGGACCTAAATCTTGTCACCACAATAAACAGAACATACTGGAGGGATAGATTCCTCTCCTAGAGACTTCCCGTACTCCGGAATAAACTACCTATCTATATCAAACAAAGCTCCTCATTAGCACTCTTCCAGAAAAATCTTGATGATTGGATGGAAAATAAGAAATTTACCCCAGGGATCACTTCTGTGGTGCTGCTCAACAGTGGCACAGGAAAATAATTTTATTGGGTGGCGAAATCCATTGTACCTTTTTGGCTAGGCTTATATAGGCCCTAGGGCCAATAGCCTAGTACCTACCTATGAACCTATGAAGTACATAGATCAAGAAATTTTGATCCATTTGGAAAAAGAAGCATCTGAGGAAGTGAGAAAATACAAACAACAAAACCTAGAGATGTTTGAAAAATATAAAAATAAAATATGGACATGGGAAGGAAAGAGAGATTTGATATGGTACAATATTTATGCAAAGGAGCAAGCCAAGTTAACTAATACAGAGAAGGCAGTCTCAAAGATATTCAAAGAGAAATATAGGCAAAGGCATCCAGCTATGAAAAATTTCACAATAAAAAGACTAATAGCACAAAGATGTAATGTAGAAAAGATGATTAGTAAAGAAGAAGTTAAAGAAATAGAAGTTGAAGTTATGGAATGCCTGCGAAGTGAAGGATTTAATGTGGGTCTAAAACAGATTACATCACAGCATGATGGAGTGAGTCCCCAGAATAAGGAAAAGCAAGATGATCAAGAGACATGGGAAGAAGAAATATGGACGGGGAAAGGAAAAGAGATTTAATATGGTGTAATATTTATGCAAAGGAGAAAGCAAAACTTAACAGTACAAAAAGAGCAGTAGCAAAGATATTTGAAGAAAAATATAGGGAATGGAATCCGGATATGGAAAACTTTGCAATACAAAAAATAAGAAGACTCAAAGGAAAAGTAGAAAAGGAGATTGGTAATGGAGAAGTCAAAGAAATAGAAATTGAGGTTATGGAACAGCTGTAAAGAGAAGGATTCAGTATAGTAAATTGAATACAGAAAGCACCACAACAGGATAGAGCAATGGATATCCAAATTAAGTGGAAACCAGTGGAACAGGAAGCAAATGGTCAGGCGCCAAACCAAGATATTTTGGAGCCTTCCACAGGAAGCCATTATAAATGTTCATTTGAAGCTAGACAGCAAGGAAAGGGACAGGAAACTGTGGAAACTCTGATGCAGTCAAGATTGAAGAGTGATTGGCCAGTGAGTTCCCATATGACAGAACAACAGATGACACAGGATGAAATTGAAGAGCATGTGTCACAGGAAGATGCTATAGAACTTTCTATAGAATGCACACAGGAAATGGGAAACAAGGGATGTGCCCTCAGTATGGAAGAAAATAAGTTAAGAGAAGAGATGCTTGATTTAATAGACAAAGACAGATATATCAGGATCAATGACAGAAATAGACTGCAGAAGGTTAATAAAACCCCAAAAGTCAGACGTCTGATAAAACAAATGAACACAGTAATTAGGACTGTCCATAGAAATAGATCCATGTGATATAACAGAAGTAAACAGAATATATTACTGTGCTACTAAATTAATAACTGATATAGTTCTACCACAGGAACACAGAGTAGCGAGGGAAAAGAGGGGATGAAAGCGAATACCATCATGGAAATATCGAATAGAGAAAACTATAAAGCAGCTAAGACAAGAAGTATCATTGTTAGAAAATTATAGAAGAGGGAACAGATCAACAAAAATACTAAGAAAGATAGATGTGATGAAAGCAATGTGCAGTATTAGAACAGACCAGGATCTATTATGCACTATTGGATATAATAAACTAAAAATTTCAAAACAGGCAATAAGACGTAGAAGATACGGAGATAAATATAAGGGAAAAGCACAAAATAAGCAATTTATTGATGAACCAAAACATTTTTATAGAGAATTGGGAAATAGGGTAAAAGGAATTGAAAGACTGCAGAAAAAAACAGGAAGAAGATACATTTTGGAGAAGTATCGATGAAGATCCTGTGGAACATAATAAAGATGCTAAATGGATAGAAGAAGTAAATGAAAGAATAAGAAGTTTAAAGGTACAGGATATGAAATGGGATGAAATAACAGCCAGAGAGATTGAAACAAATTTGAGAAAAGCCTCTAACTGGAAAACTCCAGGCCCAGATGCAGTACCTAACTTTTGGCTTAAAGTATTAACTTCTTTGCATGATTTAGCCATGAGTAAGAATTATTTATATGCGCACACCAAACACACACCGTACTGGTTAACAACAGGAAAAACAATGTTCTTACTTAAGATTGAACCATGCAAGCTACCCTAAAATTTATAGACCAATAACTTCTCTTCCAGGGATGTATAAACTATACATGGGAATTGATGGTGACAGAGTTTGCAGTCATTTAGAAGAAAACGCAATTATGGCAGTAGAACAAAAGGGCAATAAAAGAAAGTCATATGTAACAAAGGATCACTTGTTGTTAAACAAAGTTATAGTGGAGAACTGTAAAAAGGGGAAGAATCTAAGTATGGCATGGATTGACTACAAAAAAGCATTTGATAGTATCCCACATTTATGGATAAAAGAGTGCTTAAAAATGTATAAGATACCCCCTACATTACAGTAACCATGAAAAAATGGCAGAAGACTTTACAATTAAGCCATGATAGATTATTATCCCAGGGATAAAAATTCAAAGGGGGATAAGTCCAGGGTGACTCTCTGTCACCATTGCTATTCTGCCTTGCCATTAATCCATTAAGCTGTTTGCTTAACATCTTAGGCCATGGCTACAATTTGATTTCTAGAAAACAACAAAGTCTAATGACTTCTCATCTTCTCTTTGTCAATGATTAAAACTGTATAGCTCATCAGATGAGGAACTGAAAGTACAGCTGGAGGTTGTCAAAACGTTTTCAGATGATATTGGAATGTCATTTCATCTCGATAAATGTGCAAAAGCAACCTTTAAAAAAGGAAAACTGCAGCACCAGGAAAACATCAGTTTGGGACAAGAATGTGATATAAAAGAACTTGAGCAAGAGTGAGTATATAAATACTTGGGAACTGATGAAGGATCAGCAATAAAACATGAACAAATGTGAATAAAGCTCAGTAAGGAGTACTTTAGAAGACTTAAAGAACTCCTGTAAACAGCATTGACATCTAGGAACAAGATCCATGCCATAAATCAATTTGTTCTTCCTGTCCTAACTTATAGTTTTGGAGTGATTGACTGTCCCCAAAAAGTGTTGGATAGACTGGATATTAAAACAAGAAAGAGGTTTCATGCTCACCAAATGATTTATAAAAATCAGTGTATACCAAGATTATATATTCCACTTTCCGAAGGAGGGATGGGCCTCCTTGAAATTGATGACATGTACAGATCTGCAATTGTGGGACTCATATCTGCTGACCTCACAGGATCCAAATGTAGTGAAACTTTTGAAACATGAGGAGAATAAATCTAAGATGACATCTCTGCTTAATTTAGCTGAAGCATATCGACGTCCAGCAGGAATGGAAATCAAACCAGAAGTGGATAAAAACCAGACAGCAACTGAATGTGCTAAAAAACAAAAGAAAGAATATAAGGTGAAGGACCAGATGAGAAGGCAAGAAATGTGGAAAAAACATAAATATAGTTGCAAGTATAGAAAATTCCTGGAAGAGCCTCATGCTGATCAAGAATGAACGCAGGAATGTTTAAGGACAGGTGAATTCACATCAGGAAATGAAAGGTTAATATTAGCAGCCAAAGATAGTGGGCTACATACCAGCTGGTTTACGAAGTCCATTGAACATGTGGGAGAAGCAGACATATGTAGGTTTTTGTAAAACCAAACTGGAAATAGTTATACACCTTGTTGCTCATTGCGATGCACTAATGGCAGAGGGACTGTATACTGAAAGGCATAATAATATGGCGAGACTGTTACACTGGAGATTGTGCAAACATTATGGTATCAATGTGGCTGAAAAACAATGGAAACATGAGCCACAAAGAATCACAGAAAATGATGAAGTTTATATCACATGGGATCACCCAAAACCAACAGTTCAAAAGATAGATGCTAGAAAATGGGATATAGTGGTCTAAGAAAAGAAGACAAAAGTAGCATTGATCATTGAAATTGCCACACCTAGTAACTACAATGTCTTGCATACAGAGGTACAGAAAGTCATCAAATACCTTGACTTGCAGGCAGAAACAAGAGCCATTAAGGAAGAAAGATACCCAGATAGTTCCAATAGTAGTAGGAGCAACGGGTCTTATAAAAAGAATTTATGATTGTATTTAGATATGTTACCAATTCATGTAACACCATATGAATTACAGAAGGAGTCATTACTGGGCAATTTGCGGATGCTGCGAAGAGCACTTTTGGCTTACATCAAAGAGTGAAACAATACTAATTTCATGAACTTTATTCGTACTTTGACTTAGGAATGGGGTTCATTCTTGTCATAGTATTAGAAACCCAAAAGACTTGGAGAAATTAAAAAAGGACAGCCATACACACACATATGCGCATACATACATGTACATACACACAAACATACATACACACACACACACACACACACACACACACACACACACACACACACACACACACACACACACACACACACAGACACATACAGAAATAAACAAATGCACTTACCCAAACACACATATACACGGAAACAATTTGGAATCTCGAAATAGTGAAATGTCGAATTTCAGTATCTTTAGACCAAAGTGTCGAATCTGCAGAAGGGCAAAACTGCAAAATATTGAAGCCAGAAATATCGAACCCGTGGTGAGGTGTTAAGGGTTTTGGGGAGGGTTTGTGTATTTGTGAGTGTGTTGGGGAGTGTTAGGTGTGGGTTAGGGTATGTAGGTGAGATTGTGAGTGTGTCAGTGTTGAGATTGGTGGTGTTTGTATCTGTGTGATGTGTGTTTGTGCAAAGGGGGTGTGGAATGTATGTTGGTGGATTATGTGTGTGTTGGTATTTAGTGCGACCTCAGAGTTAGTATATATAAGTGGGGGTTTGCAGGGGTGCTTGCCCCCCCGCTTATATTAAGGTGTGTGTGTGTGTGTGTGTGTGTGTGTGTGTGTGTGTGTGTGTGTGTGTGTGTGTGTGTGTGTGTGTGTGAGACAGAGTGTGTGTGTGTGTGTGTGTGTGTGTGTGTGTGTGTGTGTGTGTGTGTGTGTGTGTTTGTGTTGTTGTGCGGAGGTAGGTGCACTTGTGTTTGTATGTGTGCTGTAACGGTCACGGTTTTGGGTTTCAAGGTTTTGGTATTCTTTTTGTGGTTTTTCGGCTTTATAGTTTCGAAATACTAAACTTCAGTATTTCTGTATTTCGAGATTATAAAGTGAATCCGTACACACACATATACTCAGACATGCATGTGCACACATACACATATGCATACACATAAACATGCAGAGACACACACACACACACACACACACACACACACACACACACACACACACACACACACACGCACACACACGCACACACACACACACACACTAGTTAAAGTTGCCAAACACAGATGTTTTAATAAATTAGATAGCTTCCAAATGTACAGGAAGGGTGTAGTCCAGTTATCGGATGTACAAGCACACAGTTCTGCATTTAAATGCTGGTTTCCATTATCCTGGGTATCAGAAATGACAGATATAATGCCAAGAACCATAAAGGAGAAAATAATAACTTTAAGTGTTAACTGGCTTGGATCAACTGAGCCAGAGGCCCATTTTCAGTGGAGACCTGAGGAGAAAAGCTCCAGAGACTTTACAGACACAAGAGCAAGTTTTAACATAGTTAATAATCGCAACACAATTCAAAAAGCAGTAGTAATGCAATTACAAATAATTAAGATGTGCAGAACAAAATGTGAACAAAATAAGAATACAACGCAAATAATGATATTAGTTGTAATATCAGCAATGTTTTTTTGTCTTTTTGCAGGGGACAAGTCTCTCCGCACCTCTCGATGTAGGGATCAAGCTCCCACCCAAACCCTCAGACTTATATATAGCAACTCCATGGTTGTAACAATCCTCAGGAGGGAAGAATCTCCCAAAATCAGTAAATCATTTTTGAAGCATGCTTAGAAATCACACTGGCAATGATTCCCTATGGAAAACAGCAATCAAAGTTCTGCTCCTTATTTTTTTCTTCAAGCTACTGACACTTGAGTAATTTCACCTCAGCCACTTGTACAGCAGCCCACGCACACCCACACTTTTTGAGAAATAAAAGAAGAAAATAGCAAATATCATAATGCCAGATAGAAAAAGGCCTACATACTCCATCTTTTGAACAATGCGATGTTGTCTAGTTATGAGCAATGGTCTCCCAAGTGTCAAAGATGGTGTTTTCCAATGTAAAAGTCAAATTCTACAAAAAAATATTTTGAAAATATCACTCAACAAATGAAATGTTTACACCATGGCCAAACAGTAACTTAAAACGAAAAAAACAACTCCTCCCCTTCAACTCACAAAAATGTATAATAAAATGAAGAACAGTGACTTAACAGGTACAGTCTCACCTTAGGAAATTTCTGTGGAATATTGTGGATATGGTTTTTAAAAACTGCATGCTTTTTCATATAGATGACGTGAAGGCAAAGCCTTTTAAAAAGGTTGCTTTCTTTCCTTTTGCAAGGGCAAATGGTAAGCAAAAAAAAAAAACTATTCACTTTTGACAAATAAGAAGCATCACTAGACAAATAAATACAAGTATTTAGAATGGGTCTGAACATCTGAAAATAAACATGTTTTTAGTGAGGTACTATCAGTACATGTATCTCTTATGAATTTGTAATAGCAATCCTTGGAACTTATCAGAAACATTAATCTGCATTTGAAATTACATGCAATTACTGCATAACTCTTCTATTTATTGTTTCACCATTTTCTTGTGAGCACTTTTGCTTCTTGTGCAAAAGTTAACTTCTTTATTACTTAAAACCATAGGCAGAAAATCATGTGGATATGGTAGGGACAGGGAGAGGAGGAAGAAGGTGGTGGTCCCTGCTATTATTATTAGTAGTAATAGCAGAAGTCTTATAGGATTTATAGGGGGGGGTGATTTAAGGTTCTATATGTACTACCTTTTAACAATATACTGTAAGCCACATGGAGGGTTCTGGTTTCCCAGTATCCTAACCATTATTTTATCTAAAATAAATCTCAAGGAAGATGTAAAAATCAAAAACATAGCTAATTTGGTAATTAAAATCAAATTTTTTAAACATGGTATAGAATAAGGTGGTAAAACATAAAATAAATGCATCATAAATAGTTTATTATGGGTTAAAGGAAAATGTCCAATTTAGTATTAAACAGTATAGTAATAAATAGACAAGATAAAGCTTGAGTAAAGAATAAGCATAAAGCAATATCTAAGATGCATATTTATCTTGAACTCTGATTCCTAATGCAATGTTGTGATGGCTTGAAAAGTAATCTGCAGCATGCTTATTCTTCTAGATGTTGTTGTTGTTGTTTTTCTTTTGGCTTATCCCGGTAAGGGGTCACCACAGTGGAACTCCGGTCCGCTAATTATTGTCAGTAGATTTTTACAAAACGGTGAGGTGTCAGCTCAACGCCTAACCTTCAACGAATGCATGCATGTCTTTCCAATGCTACCCAACCATGGGGAGGACATGTAGACTCCACACAGAAGGCATTCCCAAGCCCAGCCGAGAATCGAACAGGAGAACCTCTTGCTGTGAGGTAACAACACTACCGCCGTACCACCGTGGATAAAGATATTTTAACAAGAAAGACTTGATCTGATAATTATACTAAATAACAGTTTTCACTTACCGATGATAAAAAAAGTTATTGCATTTAGCTGCAAAGATCAGGCAACCTTGATTTTATTTGCATATCAATATCAAACAGGTAAGTGAACTCCTTCATGGAGAAGGCTTGGAATAATCTATACATTTTCATCTATGTTTGTGCTGTTATGTATTTTGTCTATAGGCTCACCAATTGTATTTTACAAAGTTTGAGTTAGTCAGTGAGGTAGAGGTATGGGCTGGGAAAGATCTACTAGTCAAGGTTATCATGTCCTCCTTAAAGCACTTGTTGGATAAGAATTCTTTAATATTCTATAATTTAATAACAAGGCTTCTGATGAGATAGAAGAGTAAATGCTTGATAGTGGTCAAAATGTATGGAAACTAGAGTACACTACCCTAGCAATTTTGTTTTTTGTTATTGTGGATGCCTTGTGTTTGCTTGCATTTTTAGAACAATATGACAAAAGTAAGTAATTTTATTAGACCATATCCATGTGGAAAGCAAGATAGAGACAGAAGCAGTAGTAGCTTTCAAGGTGTTTGTGTCTGCTACAAGGTGCAAGGTATGACAGATAGTATCCACCCTCTCTTCTTAATTTCTGAATTGCAGCAGATGTTTTTTTAACACTGAAATAATTGTTCCCATTGCTAAAGGAATGTCAGGGGGATACATTGTATGCATGCATATTCAAAGTATCTGGGTACTCCAACCTGAAACTGTCCCATGATGACTTCTCCAGTGTTCCATTCACCAAGGATTACCTGAAAGATGTTTATAGCGCACTGTACACAGAATTTTAAACATATTGCTATTCGCAGCGGGTAATAACATAAATTATACTTAATGTATGAAAACTGAGTTAAGTTTACACAGTTTTGTAGATGACAGATGCAGGTGTCAACAATATGACCATAATGCATAAATGCAGTCAAGTATCTGTCTTTCAGAGGTCATACACTTGTTGTGCTGGACCAAAATCTAAAGCAGGCCTGAAAAATGAAATGTCTATTAGCTAAATAGTAGGTATTACTAGAGCAGTGACATATTTAGAGAGCAATGCTTCTAAATGGTTAATGGTACTATTTCAAAATGAGGAAGAGGAAGAGGAAATAAGCATTTTAAAAAAGCTAATTTCAGCATGTAGTGTTAACTTCTCAAAACTTGCATTGTCTCTGTGAGTCACATCCCTGAAATCTTCTGAAATTGTGCATTACTGAAAATGATTGAAATATTTTGTAACCCATAGTAACGTAAAACCAGATTTCCTTATGTTTTCTGTTGAGAAAATGCTTAAGCATCATTCACAGTACAGCAGTGAAACATATAACTCTGTAAATCGACTACAGCTATTAATCCACTTGTTTTTAATAACTTTATATTTTTATCATATGCCTGATGAAAACGACATTAATTATGTTATATCACTGTAAAAAAGTATTCATAAGTTCACAGGTTGTTACTAGGCTAACAACCACAAGGGCTCTTACAAGCCTAGCTGCACACCCTAAACCATTTGGCTCCCTGAGAATCATTGGCATCAGTGTATAAGAACTGACATATTAGTAGGGAGGTAACTAAGGATTTTTACGGGGGTGTTAGTTAGGATAAAACTTTTCTTACTGATGGCATCTGTCCATAAGGGACATGGGGTCCAAACTAGGAGTAAATTTTAAATTTCTCATCCAGTTGTCAAGGTTTTATTTGAATAGAGTCAAGAATTAATTCTGTTTAATATGGATGGAGAGTGTATTCCATAGTGTGGGGATCCTTTGGGACACATATCTGTCTCTCCAGCATGTTCTGTTTATGTCACAGGTGAAGTTCAGCTCTCTGGATCTAGTGTTTCTAGTGCTATTTGTTCTGTGCATGTGCAATAGATCAATCAGAACCGAGTCTGAGAAAGCCCTATAAGCTATGCAATGATCCCCTCTCTGCAGCTTGTAGGAGACTGAATATAGATATAAAGACTTTAGACTATCAGTCCCTCCAGAATGTTGTATTTATGTCACAGATGATGTTCATATCCCTGGATCTTAGTGTTTCTGGTGCTTTTTGTTTTTTTACATGTGCAACAGATCTCTCAGGGGCACATCTAAGGAAGCCCTGTAAGCCAGACAAAGATCCCTTCTCATCAGCCTGTAGGAGACTGAACACAGTGACAGAACATTTAGGTGATCACTGTAGGACAGAGTATCATGCCTTGAATTCTCCTGGTGACAAACCATTGTGGGTGGTGTCCATCTATTGCAAGTGTCTGTCACATGCCAAGGTACTGATAATTATGAAATAGTATGTTATACTGTTGTATCGGGAAGATTTGTTAATATGTCAACAACAAGAAACTGATATATTAAACTGATTGTCCAAATAGTATTAATAAGTTGATTCTGTGGTTCTTTTAAATGATTTTATACAGTCAGTTTTTACCGAGTTTTCATTTCTGTAGTTTACCACACAATCTATGTATGACTCACACAGTTGTTATCACATAGATTGTCTTCTCTAGAAATGTTGTTGTATGCCAACTACTTCTGCAAAGAAGTTGCAGTTTATTTCATGCCAGGTAAACTGACATTCACTTTGATTTCTTTTCCTCTTTTCCTCTCAAAACATTACTTGCTGCTGCATGTCTGACATTCTTTAATATGCGCTTCACCTTAATGAAGAACTAAACATCTTCTTTCATAGCTGAACAGAATTTGTTAGCCTTAATTCAAGTGAAACTGCATGTGTATTTTCCTAAGGGTAACATTTGTTACTGCATTAATTTCTTAATGGAGTAACCCCATGAAGCATAACATTCTCTTATAAGAGACAGCCTAAGACTATTGTCTTGTTAAGTGACTTGCTTACACAACATGGAAGTGGAAACTTAGGGAATCAAACCTAAATCTAGGGAATGAAGCCTTTAACAGCACATAATCCTCTAAGTTAAACATGACAATATCTTCATCATTATGTAAATCTATGGCCAGTTCCCTAGTACTAACATTAGTCAGGTGACCACATTAGGCAGGTATAATAATACCTGGCTGTACTTGTTGAAGATGGTTCAGAAACCTGTAAGCTTTAAATGATTATACATCCAGCAAATAATCAGAATTGAAAGGCAGTAAGGAGTTAGTAAGGTGACGTAAGAAAACTGCAATGAACAGGGAGATAGAGAACCAGGATCTGCAATATCATGCATGGACTAAAGTCACAGCATCACATGAACCAATATGTTTCTATCACAGCCCAAGTGAGTCTAAATGGCATGAGATATACCTCACTGGACTATATGAAAAGAAACATAATGGATCTCTTGGAATATGTATCACAGATAGGTATGAGTCTTGCACTGAGCAGCATTCTACCTTCACCAAGTATGATGCTATCCACCCCCTTTTAGCCTTTTTTAGGCAATGCTGAAAAAGATAAAACTGCCAAAAAAGTGAAAAAAATCTACAAACACCCTTAGGTGTTACTGCTTAATGCTCATTGTCTAAACAAAAACCTCCACTCCCTTCAAGCCATTCTCACTCTTGAGACAACTGTGACATGACCAAGACTTGGTTTAAAGCCGTAGAAAGCATGCCAGAAGTAAAAGAACCCCACAAGTGCAAGGCTACAGTGCCTTCCACACATTATAACCAACAACAACACAGACCGGGGCCAAATGTGGAGGTGTTTCGGTCTATGTTATCCAAAATCATACCTTTACTTTGGTTAAACATGATGATACTATGGAGCTCATCCAAGTGCAAGTCACAATAGGTAAGGTCCCTCACCATGTCATGGCTATCTACAGGTCACCTTCTAAGCAGCTAGATTCTCCTGACTCTTATTTAAACCTACTAGAGGTGCTCACTATACAACCAAACACCCTATTCATGAGTGACTTTAACTACCCCTGTATAGACTGGGAAGCCTCAGACTCACAGGCACAACACTTCCTGGACTTATTAACTAAACCTGGAACAGACAGTGCATGTTCCAACCAGAGGCTCAAACATACTGGATCTGATACTCACCAGCATGGAAGACCATTGCACCCCCACCATGTCACGTCCTCATTAGTGAGGTTGGATCACAAAGCTGTCTCATTTGAAGCACAAATTAACCTAGAAAATTCAGCTAAACCAGTAACAGTTAGGAACTATTCAAAGACAAACTACATCCTATTATGTGACACGTTCTCAAAATTTAAGGCCCTCCTCACTCCCAAGACCACAACAACCTATGCAGAATTATCCACAGAGTCAATATACAAACATGTGAATGGCTGCACAGGGGCTGCTGTATGTACCAGAAGTAAACCCACAACAAAAACTAAAAAAACAAACCCCACTGGATGTATCCTGACCTCAACAAGGGCATATAATAAAAGAAGAAAACTCATTGCCAATATCAGGAAATGCAACACATTTAAAGACAAGAAACTAAGAGGTCTAATTAAGTCTAAAAAGGCCAGCTATGAGGTAAGGATAGCCTTGCAGGATAAGGACAGTCAGATGGCCTTTTTCAGCTATGTCTGGTAACATACAACAGTGTGGTGAACTGGTGGTGTATAGTACCACCTTCACCAGTCGGGGTGACAGAGAAAATCTACTGGCCAATAAATTCAGCTCAAACCTCACCCCCCACTCTCCTACAGCTACACCAGAATAATACCCTTACGACATACTTCCCCCATTATCAGCAGGGACCAGGTGCTCGCAGAACTCGTTAAAGCTGAAAAGACAGTCTTCATGGGTCCTGAAAACATCACTGGTTGCCCCCTGAACAGCCTAAAACATGCCCTATTAGAATTACGTAAGGGACACTTCAACTACAGCCTTGAAACAGGCTACATTCCGAGTGAATGGAGGACCACAACAATAATTCCAGTCCACAAGGATGGACCATCAACTGGCCTAGGGAACTACAGACCCATCAGTTTAACAAGCCTGATATGCAAAGACATGGAATGAATTATCATGGCAATGATAAACAAGGACATTTGCAACTTAAAGACAGTGGACACATCTCAATTTGGCTTTGTTAAGGGAAGGTTGTACCTACTTAACCTGGTAGACTTCTTTGACAGGGTCACCAAGGCAATGGACTAGGGTAAAATGGTGCATACTATGTACTAAAGATGGACCCCTGCCCTCAAAAAAGAAAAAAAAAAAAAAATATATATATATATATATATATATATATATATATATATATATATATATGTGTGTGTGTGTGTGTGTGTGTATGTATGTATGTATATATATATATATATATATATATATATATATATATATATATATATATATGACTTTACTATATTTTAATAACTTTCTCCTTTGTATATTGCACTTTCTTTATTGGCTCTAGATATTTCTGTTAAATTCTATTTAAAACTGAAAACGTACCTGTCAATGTTCTTGTTTTATTGGAGCTTTTCTCCCAGGGCTTCTTCTGAAAATGGGCTCACACCCAGATGGACTATCCTGGTCAATAAATGTAAACTAAAATAAATAAATCTTGACCTGGCTAAGGCATTTGATACAATCCCGTATGCAGGAATTGTTGACAAGCTTTCTGATGTCGGCATAAACCATTATGCCAGCTGGCACACAGACAGGATTCAAGAAGTCAGGATCTGTGAGACCATCTTCACTAAGAGACTGATCAGAGGTGGAGTGCCTCAGGGATAAGTGCTTGTCCCGTTCCTGTTTGGCATCTACTTCTCAGAAGTCAAGGCCTCTGGCTGATTAAATTTCCAGAAAACTGTAAATCAAGATCTGCTAAAGATTCCTTCCAAGAAAAAACATTTTGCAAGCAGGTTTTATACAGACAAATGACTGGTGCCAAAGCTATAGCCTAAAACTAAATGCCAAAAAATGCATCATAATGCCCTTTGGGAAACTGTCAATGCAAGTTAGTTACTCTATCAATAAATATTCGTGTCGACCTAGTAGTAAGGGATCTGGGAACATATATATACTGCAATCTGACCTTTGACCAACATGTAGCTAAGATATTAAGAAAATAATTCTATGTCACCCAATCTATAGGTAAGGGTATGGTATCCAGGTCCAAGGAAGTTATAGAACCTCCCTACTCAGCCTTTATCAGACCTGTCATTGAATACAATGTCTCCTTTGGCATGTATCTAACCAGAAACTTGCAACAGTTGAAACACCCACAAGGGTTTTTTACCAGGAGAATTCAGGGCAGGAATAACTTATCCTGCACTGACCATCTAAAGGCTTCATATCTATATTCAGTCTCCTACAGGCTGCTGAGAGGGGATCGTTGCCTAGCTTACAGGGCTTTCTCAGACCCAGTTCTGATGGATATATTGCACATGCACAAAACAAACAGCACTAGAAACACTAGATCCAGGGAGCCGAACTTCACCTGTGACATAAACAGAACATGCTGGAGAGACAGATATGTGTCCCAAAGGATCCCCACACTATGGAATAGGCTCCCATCCATATAAAACAGAGTTCATCCCTGACTCAATTCAAACAAAAGCTTGACAACTGGATGGAAAATTGCAAATTCTTCCTGGGTCTAGCCCACATGTCCTTTATGCATAGAGGCCATCAATAAGAAAAGCATTATCCTAACTAACACCCTCTCCTACAAATCCTTAGCAACTGCCTATTAACATGCCTCTTCCCATGTTAAAGCTGGGACCCAAATGGTTTGATGTATACAGCTAAGCTTGTAAGGACCCCAGTGGTCATTACCCTAGTAACAACCCGTGAACCTATGAACATTCCTCTAGCAGAGTGTTTTTTTTTTTTTTGTGCAGAGTCATTTCACAGCTAAACATACATCCTGCTTCTTCTACACAGCTAGATGTTATACACAAAAAAGATTTTGAATAAGCAACATATTTTTAAGTACTTACCACCTCCTCACGCTTTGCCTGCCTGCTAAATATTTAGCCTCTATCTACTGCTGGTACATGACAATATTTCAATAGATGTAAATAATGAGAGTTATAATGTCAAACCCTAAATGTCATTGCTGGAAATGCCAGTGTATAGGGAAAAACAGGAAGCCTAGAGTGTGTGATCACAGTACAATGAGATCCGGGAACTGGTCCTTTCCCTGTTGTAGTGTAATCTTGGAGTTAGTATACATAATTAGCACAGACTGAGAGGGCAATGTTACTTTTTTTTCAAATCTGACATTCTGAATGTCAGTGTTATGACACTCACCATTCAGAATGTTCTATCTAATGAGATGAATCCCTACTACACATCTATTCACATCTTGGTGGTGGAGAGTCCCCAGAGCTACTAAGGCAAGAACTACATGACCCCGGGGGTAGGCATCAGACATGCAGAAATTGCAGTTGCATGTGCCCTTACCAGCATCCCAACTTGTAAATGAACACACTCACATTCGACCATTACTTTTTTTTAATTACTGGTACTGTAATGCATCTATATCATATCATCGAAGACGCAAAATGTCGAACACTCAAAAGAGCAAAAATTCTGAAACTCGAACTCCATATTGTGGGGGACTGTGCCCTCCACACCCCCAGCTAAACATATATTGCAACTCTGAGATAATATTACAGTGAGAAAAAGGCAAATATCCCAATCTTCACTGTACTGCAATCTCAAAAATGGAACTTCGAGTTTTCGACCCTTTCGCTGTTTTGACATTCAACATTTTGAATTTGCAATGATGTGATACAGATTCACTGTAATATCCCTCAGTTCAGTCACATTCTTAAGAATAATAAATAATATCACTATGATGAAACATAGACACCACTGAGACATGCAAAATAAAATTTTATACCACAAAGATTAAGTGTTTTTGACCTTCTCAGAGCGAATAATACAAAAAAGAAAATGAATAATATACACAAGACCAATAAAACTGCACCAATCAAAATACATCACTTAACCAACCATCAATTAGTTAAATATACTATTAAAAATGCAGCATCAATCATGTGCTTCCCTATAAATAACCATCTTAAGAATGTCAAACAATTGCATTCATTTAAATTCTGTCTCTGCTTTAGACACAATAGGAAATAGTACCATTCTGGGTGTGTTTAAAGCATATGGAATACATTATTACTCATTCACAATCAAGCAAGGCATCTATACTCTCTTTAACTGTTTAGCAATGAAGCCATTTTACATGCAACAGCTCTACATACATGGACTATCCATCACCGGAACCCAAGCCCAACTTATGCCCCTTGCAAACATGGCTAGAAATCTACCAATGCACTTGAGTCAGTCTGCAGGATACTTTTTTTTCTCTTTGCTTCATGCAACTGTAGAGGCTTTGAGAACTTTCTATATGTAGCACATGATATTAAAGTAACATCAGCAATTGTATCAGTTTAAACAATTCATATCTCCTCCTTGAATCAGAATTTTTACTTGCCAGTCAGCCTTTGCATTTGACATGAAAAATCTACTCTTTATTTTTAGTTTCATTTACATGTTCAGAGGAAACCTCAGTGATTTGCTTTGTTTTACAAGCGACCTTCAGCCATATGCATCACGCTTCTCCAACTCATTATGGTGATGGTCAAACCAGAATTATGTATTTTATATAACTTGCATTAACTTTGCATTTTATCTCATACATATTATTTGGTAACTTAAGTTAGCATTTTGCTTTTTGCTAATTTTGCTCCCTGGCAATCAATACTGCTTTTTCTAAAGTTAGGTTTACCTTATGCTGCAAGCTATGAGATATATCTGCATCAACCAGCCCAACCACAGTTCTGTATTATATTTGTGTATCTTTTGTGCCATTAACACGGCAGTTCTCTGCCAGTTCATATAACCACCTTAAAATTACTTCAATACGTTTTTCTTTTGCTTGTACACATCTGTGAAATCATGGTCTGTCTCATGTATGTTATATATATATATATATATATATATATATATATATATATATATATATTTTTTTTTTGTTTTGTTTTTTTTTTTTTTGTTGACACAAAATGAAAATTGGGTTTACCAGTAACTGACTCATATACAGCCCTCTGGTCCTCTGGGAATGTCAAGAACTATATATTGGCTTGACCTATCTGCTGTATTATTCAAATATGTGCCTATCTGCATCTCTCTGATTTCTATATCAGATTTCATTGCTAGATGACATGACACAAATCTCTGTACCCAGGAAGGTCAGAAAAATGGTTTCAAGAAGTTAAATGGCTCTCGGCAGTTACACTTTTTCATTGTAGAAGAAATTTGATATATTTGGGTTAAACATTTTAAAGTTGGCTAAACGAGGATATTACAAGGTAATACAATTGTTTTCAGTTGAAGTAATGAGCTTCTGAACATTAAAGATCTCTTTGAGTGATGTGATAAGATTGCAGATAACTTAACATGGGCTGTTATGGTTTAGGAACCTGTAAAGTCATTTTTTTAAATTTTCATTCATTAAGAAAATCCCAGATCTGAAACCATGTCAAAAGTTTCTTTGAAATACCCTACCTGTTTCATCAGTCAAGTTAGAAATGTTAGGATTAAGCATTAGCTTCAGCAAACAGGAAACTTTTATTAAAAACATGCCAAGATAAACAATGTTTAACACTTTAGTATGCCACACCCAGCTTAGTATTATATAGAATTTGCAATTGCCCTGTTGTAAATTCATTCTTAAAAGGGTTATATACCACAAATTAATCTCAGAAGGACAATGACAGTATATACAGTTGCACAAAATATACATTTTAGTGCTTTAAGCCACTTATTATCACACCAACTACCTCACATGGCAGGTCTCCATTGTATTGCAAGACAATCCTAACTGGTGTTTCTTTTTGGTGGAAAACTTGGAAAGACTCTGTTGTGGCATGACTTCCTCAGAACCACATATTAGCTATGGACAGGATCATCATGGAGCTCATAAACAAAGACATTGGGGACCTACAGACACTAGATCCTACCCAGTTTGGCTTTGTCAAGGGCAGATCCTGCCTTTTGAACCTGGTTGACTTCTTTGAAACAGTCACCAAAGCCATAGATGAAGGGAAGGTAGTCCACACAGCCTATCTGGACCTTGCAAAGGCATTTGACACAATACCCCACTCGGGCATCATAGATAAGCTATCCAGCTTAAATATAAACCCCTATGTCACAAGATGGGTCGCAAACTGGCTCAAAGACAGAACCCACAGAGTGAGAGTTGCTGGAGCCATGTCAGACTCGAAACCGGTCACAAGTGGTGTCCCACAGGGTTCTGTCCTGAGACCACTCTTGTTCGGTATACACTTTTCCGAGGTACAGGCAAACGTGGGAGGACTATGGCTCACCAAGTTCGCAGACGACTGCAAACTGGGCACCATAATCAACTCTCCAGCTGACACAGACATCCTTCAAAAAGGTCTCACAGAGACAGATAACTGGTGCCAGCGCCATGGTTTAAAGCTAAATGCTAAAAAATGTATAGTCATACCCTTTGGCAAAAACAATGTGCCCACAAATTACCACATAGTTAGAACCCATTAAGTACAGAGAAAGTTATTAGGGACCTGGGGACCCAAGTTGATAGCAATCTCTCCTTTGAAAACCACATTGCCAAAGTGGTTAGAAAGACCTTCTACATAGCCCACCTCATCACGAAGGGTTTCACATCTAGATCAAGAGAGGTAATCGTGCCCCTTTATTCATCCCTCATCAGGCCCATCATAGAATACAATGCCCCTTTTGGGATGTACCTTACCCGACACCTGCAGCAATTAGAAAGACCCCAAAAGTATCTCACCAAGAGGATCAAGGGTCTCAAACAGATGCCATATGCTGCTCGGTTAAAAAAACTCCAGCTCTACTCAGTTGCATACCGCCTACTTTGAGGCGATCTATGCCTGATATACAAAGCTATGTCAAATCCGGAATTAATGGACATGCTCCACCTCAGTAAATCTAAATCCCTGAGAGCCACATGCTCGAGGGACTTGAACCTCAGCACAGAAATAAATAGAACTTGCTGGAGGGACAGGTTCATAACCCAGAGGCTCCCTTCGCTCTGGAATAGAATTCCAGTTCATGTGAGTCAGAGCACCTCATTGAATCTCTTCAAGAAGAATCTCGATAAGTGGATGGGGGATCATAGGTTTGTCCCAGGGATTACTCCCGTGTCACTATTAGACAGAGGCACAGTAAACTAAACCTTAAAAAGGGCACAGTATACTCAAATCAAGGGGTGGCGTAAGTCATACAGAATCGGGCTATGCTTATAATTGCCCCAGGGCAGATAGCCTAGTATGAACCTATGAACCTATGAACCTATAAGAATCAAATTTAGGGCTGTTGGGTGAAACTTGGTAACAGCTCAGAGTAATTATCTATATGCCATCCTGGAAGGCAATATTTTCTGACAGACACAAAAACTGGAAAATCATCAGATGAGATTCATTTGAAAGTAATAACTATCAAATGAGTCTGTTACCCTTTAACATTCTACTTCCAGGACTTGTGCAAGTTCTGTCAACCGTTGTTATGTACAGATGTTTGCAGATGTCTGGTCTGCTTATCAGTTACTGATCTAGGGGCTACAGTTACTGATCTAGGGGCTGAAGTCTGTCAAAAAGCCTAAACATAGTAAGGCCCTACTAAGTTTAATGCGATTGGCTAAAAAGATAGCTAGAAAATGCAGAATATGGAAATCAAAATCTAAACCAAGTGTAAATGAAGTGCTGAATATTGTAAAGGAGATAAAAGAAATGGAACGTGTGATCTCTGGAATATTGAAAGAGCAAATTTCATTAAAATATGCAAAATAGTATTCATGATGAGTGGTGAAATTTAAAGGAAGGCAGGAATTGAATATTTTATGTGGAGTCAGTTAAAATTGTTATAATGTATACTACATGAAAATACCAAAGGAATTTTACTGTGGCTTGTTTTCTTTTCTTTTACTGTGTATGCTTCTGTCACTTTTTAAAAAAATGCATACGTTTAAAAAAAGAATGTTTCAATGTTAGATAAAAGAATGCCACAAATAGTGACCAAGGAGAACTCTTAACTGATTTATCCTGTCTATATACAGGTTAATAAAATAATAAGTTGGTATATAATTGTTAAGTGTATGTATTTGGGGATGAAATTATAGGAATTTCGATAAATCTGCCTCATGAATTCCTTGCTTGTACATTTTGCTTGCAACTTAAACATACTAGATGCATAAGTATATTTCTGTTCCTACTTAGTGAGGACTATGGAAGCAAACAGGTCCAGTAATATTCATCTCATTACACTTTGTTTTCCATGGAAAGTATTCTACAGTGCTTTTCTTCAGAATATCATTTATAAGACTTACTTTGTAAGTTATAATCATTGATTAGCTAGAGCTAAATCTTTTTAATCTAGCAGTAACATAAAAAGTCAGTTCTGCATTTCCTTGTACCATCAGTTGCTCAATGTTACTCAGATATTATGCTAGACAGCATCATAATATATATAGTTGTTCATCTAAGAATGTTTTGCTCAGAATAAATTTAGATGACAATTTGTCTTTTATAATGCAATAGGAGGTATTAATATTACTTTCAACACTGATATCCGTTATCTTTGTTAACCACATCTTTGTGACATGGCATGAATTCATCAGTTACATAACAACAGTTATGGAAAATGTTTCCACAGAATTGCAAAATGCCTTGCAGTTTTAATGTCTGAACAAATGAGCTCAACTGATCATGATTGCTGCTTTTTCACATTACGATGATATTTTTTATTTCTATAACAATTATTTCTAGAACAAGTGTGACGTATTCTTTCATAACATGTAATGATGTCAATAAAGCGCAATCGAGAAGCTTACTCATGAAAAGATTTAGGTGTTTTTGATGTAAATAATTCATTATTAACTCCATCCTGTCATGAGATTAAATGTTTATTTTTAATATCACAACTGTTCTATGTGCAAACACTAAGGCAAAGAAAAAGAAAAAAACTACTTCATCTGAAATTTCCTTCAGAAAAACTAAAATTCTGTTTTGTTCTTCTTCATTTTTATCGCTTGTATTTCTTTTCTCAGCATTTAGTAGAGTATAGAATTACTACATAAATATATATTTGCAATAAGCAGGGTGCTATCTATTTATTTTTATTGATGGGAAATGACCAGCTGGGCAAAGCCTATTTTCAGCAGATGGCCAGAGAGAAAATCTTTCAAATTATATCAACAGTTGAGAAACAAAATAATCATAAAACATAAAAAGAATCAACAATCAATAATTCCAAAAATATAGCACTTAATGGTATGTAAGAATGACGGTGAGTATATTACATGTAGATTAAAGAGGACAGTAGTTCATATATATGTGCACAATTACATGCTAACACATAACAAAGTGAAAGGAGTGTGAAGACAGGCAAGAAGGAAGCTTATAGGAGAAAGAAGGCAGAAAATAAAATTGTCCATGGAAAGTATAGGACCGAACTTGCTGTACAGTAAGAAAAACCACAGTAAGCTATGGCAAATGGCATGCTTAGCTGTGCATCATAACTGAATAGCCCAATTATAATCCTAAATATACAAATTCAAATGATTGCAGTTGCTGTAAATCAGGGGTTAGTTAGGCAATACAGGACTACCCTTAAAGTTACCATTGATAGGTTATTGTCAATCTTGTTTAGCTATTTTTTATGGAACTGTGTTATTCAGAACCATGTGCCATGAAATGTAGTACCTGACTCAGTGTAAATAAACAAATTTAGCCAATAGAAAACCCTTACTACTAATGGGCATAAATAACTGAATTTAACGCCATATGAAAATGGACTAATAATGGGAGCAATATTCTTGGAAGAGCCTTTGAAACTGTAAGCCATCACATCTTACTTACTAAATTGGAATCACGTCTTTTCAGCAAAGTTAATTTATGGTTCAAAGACTACCTTAACCTTACTGACGGGTCATTTCTTATCTTTAGGACTGCTGACAGCACTGGAGCAGGGTATACTTCTAGAACCGTATCCCAGGAGTCAATTCTAAGTCCTCTATTGTGCTCTCGATTCATTAGTGACCTACTTTGGGACCTTCCTCACATCAAATGCATACCCTATGTAGATCATTCTGTTCTGTAGCACTCCAGTAAAAGGGTAATGACATTTCTACTAACTTCCAAAGCACTTATTTAGAACTGGTTTGCATTTAACAAACTTGCAGTCAGTACAGCTAAATCCACCATTATGCTATTCAGAACTCAATACATACTCAGAAATACTGACAACCCAGTCATCACTGACCTAATAAGTCATTCTCCAGGCCATGAGTACTAATCAAAGTTACATAAACACTCTATTTGGTCAGAGCCTAAGTTTTATATTATAGACAAGTGAAATAGGTTTTTGGTCAGGTGAAAGTAGCAAACAGAAAATCTTATCTAGTTACCAATTCATAAGTTCATCGGAGGTTACTAGGCTAATGGCTCAAGAACCCTTACAAGCCTAGCCAGGGGAGAGATAACAAGGGTCAACATGTGGGGTTTTTGACAATGTTTACAGACTGCTTCTGTCCATAAAGGATATGTGTGCCACCCCAGGAGCAAATTTGTAATTTCCCATTAATTGGTCCAGATTGCACTTTAAGATAGTGTCAGGGAAGGTCTCTGCTTCACATGAATAGTAAGCCTATTCCAGGGAAGGGACGATTGCAGGGACACATATCTGTCTCTCTACTCATGTCAGAGATCAGGTTTAGATCTTTGGAGAGGGTAACCCTTGTGCAGTTAGATTTGTAAATATCCAACATTTCCATCAGAATTGGGCCAAAGACTGCATTGTAAGTCAGGTGCAGATCATCCTTCAGCAATCATCGGAAACTGAATACAATGTTAGGGCTTTTAATTGGTCTGCATATGATATGTTGGTTATACCTTGTATTTTTTTGACGAGAAACTTCTGAGGACACTCCAGCTGTTGCAGGTACCTGGTGAGGTTACTGCTAAAGTGTACATTGTACTCGATTATTGGTCTGATGAAGACCAAGTACAGTGGAACTATGACGTCCTTAGATCTGAATGCCATGCCATTAATTATAAGCTGAGCCACAAAGAAGGATTTGCTCACTACCATGGACACATGGTGGTCAAAGTTCAGATTAATATCTATCTGTGTACCCAGATCTCTCACTTCTGAGTCCACTCTTAATGGGGTGCTATCAATGTTGTAATTTGCAGGGGTATTTGATTTCCCAAAAGGTATTATTATGCAGTTCATCATATTAATTTGAGGGCATGGCTGTAACACCAATCTTTAGCCTGCATCAGACTTTTCTGCAGGATATCAGCATCATTTCGGGAGTCAATGATTGCCCCCAAATCGCAGTCATCAGAAAATGTGGTCAGTCAAAAGCCATCTACATTTGCCTTGACATAAGAGAAGTATATCCCAAACAAGAGTAGGCCCAGCACTGAGCTTTGTGGTACTCCACTTGTGACTACCTGTTGCTGGATGTGGATTGTCCCACTCTAACAATGTGTCCTATCCATGAGTTATTTGGCTACCCATCTATTGATGTAGATGTCTATGCCCAGTTCTGTGAGTTTATCTATAATACATGAGTAGGGTATTGTGTCAAATGTCTTGGCCAGGTCAAGGTAGACAAAATGCACTGCTTACCCTCATCTACTGCTCAAGTGACTTTCTCAAAGAATTCCACCAGACTGAGCAAACAGGACCTGCCCCTGATGAAGCGAACTGGGTTGGGTCTAGAGTCTGGAGATTTCCTAGTTGTTGTTAATCAGGTCTATGATTATCCTTTCCATAGCCTTGCATATGAGGCTAGTCAGACTTAGGGGTCAGTAGTTTCCTGAGTCAGTTGATGTCCCTCTTGTGCAGAATGATGACTACTGCTGTCCTCCACTCTACTGGGACAAAGCCTATCTGGAGACTCTGGTTAAACAGAGGTCTGACTGGGTCTACTAAGTCATGTTTCAAGCCATTTAATAGGTGTCCTCAGTTTCCATCAAGGCCCATTGATGCCATGTTTCTAGCTTTAGAGAACACAGTGATGAGCTGTTCTTTTGTGATAACAGGCAAAGGAATGGTAGGTAGTATTTCATGGAGAGTGACCGGAGGTGATGAGGGTGTGAAATTTGAGAAGTATTTATCAGCCAGCAGGTTTCCTATTTCTTCTGGCTTAGTATAGATAGTACCATCTGCAGCACATTTTAAAAGCTTTACGTGTATCAATATTACATTATCCCATATGGGAGCTGAACTCCCAATCCCTGGCCTAGGAGGTCATTGCCTTATCCATTAGTCAAGTGAGGCAATGTGAGCTAGAGCAATAAATGCCTTGCTGTGAAGTCTAAAATATGGGCTTCTCTTGTTAACTCTGCAATAACTGAAAAATACTATACTATTATGAGTTACCAACAGAAGATTTTATTGCTGTTCAGTAACCAGACAAAATATATAATCATTGCAGATTTTCTGCAGCACAGAATAAAGAAATACAAACTGCTAAAATTAGTAAGAACAGTAAAAAAGCCTGGAATACTAATCTATACTAACTATCATGCTAACAAAATAAAAATGCTGACAGCCATTCACTAATTAACACCCATTACAACTTTAAATTTCTTTGTTTATAGATTCATTTCCCCACTTCTATATACAGATCCAAATTAGCCATTTTCAGAATTTAAACAATAGTCCCAAAATTATTGCAGTAACCGCTCTGATAAAATAAAACAACTTTGTAATATACCAGATGTGAAGATTCTAGCCTTGAATTTCAAAAAGATGGGTTATCTATGTATGAAATAACAGAGGCAGTGGCAGAAACTATCTTGTAATAAGCCGTGTCCAACAATGACCTCACATATACATACATAACCATACCATGTATAAAAAAATTGCCTTAAATTCCCCACACCTCCAACAATTATCTGTATTCATTTGCCCTCTAAGTACAACCTAACAGATAAATTCTGCCATAATTATACAGTCTTCTACAGTAAAAAAAACATGTCCCCTGAAAAGGTCATAAGAGACCAAATCATTAAAACTGTTACTCATTCTTCCTCTTTTTTTGTCAAGGCACACCTCCCATTTCCCCTTTAAGTATGAGAAAAACAAATATGAATCTTTCAAATAATATTTGTGAAATGTTGAAATTTGGTGTTGAAAATTGGCTAAAAACTAAATCTACCATATTACTCCAAAAATATAAAGAACTCAGAAATCTCACAAAAACAGCATATTAACAAAGACAAGAAAAAAATCTATTAGGCCCAATTTGCTCACAACTCTAACCCTAAAAAAATTCTGCTGCACCATTAACTTCCTACACTCTGGAAGAGCCACTACCCCTAACTGCTAAATAAACAATACTGCTCAAGAAACCGCCACTCTGCTAAACTCTTATTTCATTGAATCTATTCACAAACTAACTCACACAGATCAAGCTACAAATTCTCGGCCCACCTCTCCCAACACTACCAATACCACCCCTTTATCTCTAAACCCTGTTCCCACTGCTTACATAAAATCTCTTCTACTTAAACTAAAACCATGCTCTCCCTCTGCAAATAACCTCCCTCCCTTCTTTCTTAAACTTGCAGCTCAGTTGATAGCCTGCCCTGTCTCTATACTTGTAAACAGGTCAGTCCAAGAATCTACTGCCCCTTTTTTACACTATACCATTACATAGAGGTAACTCCACCAATCCGTTAAATTATAGACCCATAGCCATTCTCTCGCCACGCTCTAAAATTCTCGAAAAATGCATACATATTCTCAAAAAATGCATACACAATCAGCTTCTACTTAACTATCTAATTGAGAAAAACCTTCTGATCCTTAGTCAACATGGCTTTAGGCCAAACTAAAGCACATCCACTACCCTTTTGTCTTTTACACAGACTGTCGCTGAGGCCAGAGACAAAAAATAACTGGTGTCATGTCTTTTCCTTGACCTCTCAAAAGCTTTTGACACCATCTCACACTCTAAACTACTAACTAAACTAGCTAATCTCAAGCTGTCCTGCTCTGCTATTCTCTGGTTCTTTAACTACCTTTCCAATAGGCTACAGTCAGTCAGATGGCTGTCTGCCTACTCCCTTTTCTTACCTATCCAGACTGGTGTCCCCCAGGGCTCTATTCTAGGATCTCTTCTCTTCAACATCTTCACTAACAACCTCTACTCTTCCTGCACCACCTCCTCTCTGATACAATTCTCAGACAACTCTACCCTTATCTCCTATTCTGATGACATCTCTCACCTCAACTCTATCACTTGAAACACATTTCACAACAATGAACAATGGCTAACTGATAACCAGCTCTCCCAACCCTCCCAAAAAAACAAACTCCACCTTTTCTTCCCTAAATCTCTCTCCCACGATAAAACCACCTTTACCACCTCATCACATGACAACACTCTTATTAAAGCTGATTCTCACACTAAACTTCTGGGCATTATAATTGATGACCAGTTAAAATTTGACCTCCATATGCAACACTGTATTAAAAAGACAAAAAAATGGGTCTACTCTATGGAAACAAAAAGTTCCTAGCCTCTAACTCCAAACCCTGTCTGGCAAAGACTTTCCTACTATTCTGTCTTTTGTACGCCTCTCCTATATTCACATTCCTACAATTTACTTTAATAATCAAACTGGAACAAACTTATAACAACATAGCTTGATGTGCCAGCAATCAACCATACAAATCCCATCACTACCTTGCTTTAAAACAGCTTCAATGGCTTGAGTTCCCCCAACTTTTTCTTCTTTCACAGCTACAGTTCACTCATACCTCACTAAACAATCCCTTAGCCTGTCCTTCCCTCTCCTCTCTTATATCCCTATAAACCTCCTGTAGAACTCTATGCAGCTCTGATCAACACCTGCTTAATATTTATAAAACAACAAAAACATTGGCAAATATCTTTATAAAAGCACAGTGTCCCAAGCCTGGAACAATCTCCCACCAAATATTTGTAAAATCAATTGCGCAAATCACTTCAGAACTGAACTTAAAAACTACTTTCTTAATTCTAGCTCCTGCCCATGCCAGGACCCTACCCCCCCCCCCCACACACACACACACCTCTCTATACCTCTCTTTACTCTAAATTTTTTAGCCTTCTTCTACTTATAGTCTTTGTTAATAACAACACTTTCATGATTTTATTACCAATCTAGATCTGTTTTCTGTAATATTATGACATACTGGTGTGAACCTTCATCTGTCTTTTCTCTAAACTCTTATCTGCTGTTCACTCAGTCTTTTATTTTGTATATACCTTTCATGAAACTTCTGTTACTGTAAATTTGTTCAGTGATATAACTGTAATTGTCTTGCTTTTAAATGCACAATATAAATATGTTATATTCTTGTTTTTTTGGAATTTATGCATGTTAATCTCTTGTTTTTTTTCTGAAGCTTTTCTCCTTGGGTCTCCACTGAAAATGGGTCTTTGGATCAGCTGGACTAACCCAGTTAACAAATGACAAATAAGTAAAATGCTTGCCATTGCTTCCTTTAGATTATGTTCTGCTGTGTTCCTGTTACAATTATGTACTGCTTTCTGTATTTGATTCAGGAAGGATTTCATTTGCGAATATTGACACCATTTTAAAACCTGGCCATCTTTCAATTCTGTGAAATCTTTACCCAATAAGTCTGTTCCATTAATGACATCTTGCTTTATCCAAGTATTCTCACATAACTGATATGTCTTCTATTCTAATTTGGTAATTTTGCCAGATGTGTTCTAACAGTTCCAAAGTAAATTTATCCTAGAATATGCATTTCCCCACATATGCCACTCCTCTAGGTTCCCAAACATTGATTTCATCTCTTAGAGCTTGAATCCCACTTAGAAGAATAATGACTTCTAACTCTGGCCATAATTTTAAGGGTCAAGGATGTCTCTGTGTCCTTACTTTTTACAGCACAATTTTCACCTTGAGATACAAATCCATGTTAGGTAGGCCTAACCCTCTTCTGTTAATCAGTGCAAATAACTTCTTCCATCTAATCCTAGGTATATGTTTCTCCCAAAAGAATTGCTTGACCAGCCTTTGAAGTTTGTCTAAAATATTTTGTTTAAATACTATCTGTGGAAGGTGCCTAAAAATGAATAACATCCAAAGTAATAATATCATCTTAATAGATCTGCAAAGTTAGTTTCAGCTTATGATGGAAACTTAACTTGTACTGTATAAAAGTGTGTAATCCCTCTAA
Source organism: Protopterus annectens (assembly GCF_019279795.1). Classification (NCBI taxonomy): domain Eukaryota; kingdom Metazoa; phylum Chordata; order Ceratodontiformes; family Protopteridae; genus Protopterus; species Protopterus annectens. The sequence goes on along the minus strand of NC_056743.1, from coordinate 1,107,235,530 downwards.
GTTAATGTCTGTCGAGTGAGATGGGTTATCATATGTTACCTCTTGCTTACCTAACACCATTTGAATGAGATAGCCCAACTGGTCTCCTTCCCAGTCTTTTTATGCTATGGTGTTAAGAGGAAAAATTATTTTCTTTTACTCATTCAAGTAAAGCCCAAATACTGCTGAAAAGTTAAAATAACTAAAAAACAGTGAAACCTGAGTAAAAAAAAATAAACAACTAATGATAAAAAAACAGTTGTCCATCACAAGTTGACCATTGTCTAGCAGCCTTAGAAGGTTAAAATTCCTGAGATACACATCCTCCTGTTAAACTATTTGCTGTAGGATTTTTTAGAGATCTCTTTCATCATTTGAATAAATTATCTTGGGATGTCATATTTATTCAAGCATTCCCCCCAAAAATAGCCATTCAACTGAGTTAAAGGTATTTTAAATCCAATAACAATGTTATACAAGCTTCAATAGTCTTCCTAGAAAGTTCTTGTAAATTCAACTAAATTCAACTACAATCTAATCATATCTGGTACCCCTTTCTACCTTTGATGAATCCGTGTTGCCTTTCCCCCACTAAATATGTTATTACTTGTTACAGTTTGTTCGTTGTCTTTGCATGCATCTTGCTTTCAGCTGAGAGTAACAAAGTACATCAATAGGATTTAAGATCACTAAAACATTTACCTGGTTTACAGATTAAAAGCAGGTTAGCTTTTCTGGCTGTAGGGGCCAATTCTGATTGTGTTATGACCTCAAAGAAAATCTGCTTCAAAATTAAACCTAGGATCTCTTTAAGTTGTTTATAAAACTCAGCTGGTATACCATCAGGTCCTAGAACCTTACCTTGTTTTAATCTTATTATTGCAATACATTATTCTTATAAAAATAATGGTGCACACAACTTCTTTGTGTTCTCTTCTGTGATCTGCGCTATGGCAAAACTGTTCAATTCAGCTAAAAAATATTTCCAATATCTATTCCAATTTGAGATATACAGTCTTAAATGTATTATACAGACAGGTGTTAATTTCCCATGGCTTGTAAATAACCTGTCCTTCCTAATTTTTAAACATACCTCTCAACCCTTCAGTCCAAGAAATCTGAACAAAGCCAGAGATAATAGAGGGATAAAGGCCCACAAATGGGGACAGATTTTAAATACTGCGCCTATAAACGTAGAAAGTTGCTAGAAAGACAGATTTTGTATCATTATATATTTTCTGAAGGATACGAAGTCTGAAACTATTTAGTAGTATTTAGTGACACCAGTCCTCAATGATTTGCCAGAAAAACAGAAATTTTATGAGGAACAATCCAAGAATAAGAGGCAAAAATCTGGACATTCTGTGAAAATCTGAACAGGTGAGAGGTGTGTTTTAAGTGATGTTATTGTAACTTTCTGTCTCCTCTCTACTAGCATATAAGCAAGCAACTTTTGTGATTTAATGCCTCTAGCCCAAGAATACTGTCATCACCCTTCCCATTTATCATGTATCCAGGAATAGTATAATGCTACTCTTTTTTTGTTTGATGTCATGCCATAAGCTCCAGTTACTACATTTGGACCTTTTATATATTTATCATAGTAATTAATTTTCTCTTCTAGTTCCTTTAATTTAACAAGCATTTCTGTTCTGTTGACATGAATAAGTTTTCAACGAGTTTTTGAATAGCTCCCACTTCTCCATTCAGAATCCCTCCTCCTTGTGCCAATATAACCAAACCTGCTGAACTCAGTCCTTGAGCACAATGATTTTTTTATTTTAATTTAAACAGTAATAAATCCATCCTCCTCAACTACTGTTCCTAACTATTCTGATCCCCACCAAGTCAAATATACCATATTGTGGTCTGAGAGATCACCATTAATAGGTGAAGCTATCATACCTAGACTTCTACAATTGATTCACCACAGATAGATCCTACTGGCTATTCACTCCTCAGGCCCCATATATGTAAAATCTTCCTCTTCTGGGTGTAGTGTCCTCCACAAATCTGTCATACAAGTTTGGTAGAAATGTGAGCACTTCACAGCTCTGGGTAATCTGATTCTCCCTTTGGTTAGTCTATTATTCAGTGGGTGTAGTACCACACCAAAATAAAAAGACTGTGTCAGCACATCAGGCAAGCAACATTGGCAAGAAATCACTCAAGCACTACTCAGAATCCTCATTAGGCCCATAACGATTTTCTATTAGAACTTTGCTATCCTTGGCTCATAGTAATAAAATTAACCATCTCTCTTGTGTATCATTTTTTTCCTTCCATTAATGTTTTGCCTAAATGATTGTGAATCAATGAATAAAGCAAAGAAATTACTCCAAACTGCTAAAGGACTGCAAGGCAGAAACAGGTACTCAATAACAAAAGAAACCAGAAGTCCAATGCCCGCTATAACACTTTAATAAGGAACCAACACAGATAAAAACACAAAGCTTTTGAGTACGAAACTCTTTCTTTCTTTTTTTATTGATTGTGAATCTCTATCACAATACGTCTTTGACTTGTTTTAATGAGCTGGCTCCCCTCAACCATTCCATAACTTTAACAAATTATCTGTATTGTCCCCTTTTAGCTTAGTTTTCCTGCATTATAACAATTTTAGCCGGCATTCTGGGAATTCCATCTGTAACTGCTTTCCTTCTTTAGCATGTACTCACCCTTCATAAATTCCATGTTACCAATATGATTAGAGTATTATTTGGTCCACACACCTTTGTTGTCTCAAATTTATTCTCCTTTATGTGAAGTGTGGTCATCTGCACAATGGGCTGCTGAGAGGCTTGCATCTCACTAAACAGATGTGAGAATAATAATAAAACACACACACACACACACACACACACACACACACACACACACACACACACACACACACACAGGATATATATATATATATATATATATATATATATATATATATATATATATATAAAATGGAGTAAATATAAAACCGAGCAAAGACAAGTTTCAACTTTTAACAGTGTTAAATAACTAAGTATTTCTATAACAGCATTCCAATAAACAAAAAAAAAACAAAGCTTGTTTTCCCTTCCTGGGACAAGGCCCTGTGAAGTTTAACTACAAATATTAACACCCCTCCCCCATAATGTGCATAGCATTACCGTTATTCTCATTAATTAAACTGTAACAGTTATTAATGTCCAAGAAATATTATTATATAATTCATAGGATGTATGGCATATCCTGATGAGGAAGCTCCATGGGGCTTATAGAAAAATTAAAGACTTCATTAATGATTTGTTTATTTGTAAACAAATAGATATGGATTTGTTCCATTATTTAATAATGGCTGCACCTATTACTCCAGTTATTTTTGGTACACCCAAAATCCATAAGAATTTGCAGGACCACCCACTGCGTCTTATTATTAATGAAAGGAACCCCATTACATATGTCTTTGCTAAAGTAGTTGACAGTATTAAAAAAAAAATATGTAATGAAAGAAACATATCTAGGTAAATACCAAGTATGTGCTAGGTTTTATGTCAGTAAGACTGAGCAGAAACTAAAAGAGAGGGTATATGAACATATATATATATATATATATATATATATATATATATATATATATATATATATATATATATATATATATATAGTATAAATAGAAGCAAGGAAAATAATGCTCTAACTAGACATGTAAAGGATAATCCAGGACATCATTTTAAATTTAAAGTTATTGATCAGGTTAAAATAACTCCCAGAGGGAACCCTTCTGGATTAATATTAGAAAAGCAGGAATTATGGTGGCAGCTGACTTTAAATGCATTTTGCTATCCGGGGCTAAATGAACAATGCTCTATTGCTTATCTTTTAAAACTAAGAAGTTTGATACATTAAAAGTTTAGAATGGTGTTGAATTTGTAGTAATTGATCTTTGAAAAGAATGTTATTCCCATGTTAGTTGGTTTTTATATATGCACCTTTAGATGTGAAAACATTTTAATATGCATATTTATTTGTTGAAATGTTAAAGATGGTGTAAAATGTGTCATGTGATTTGAAATTACTGTAAAAGGAAGGAGTGATAAGCTTTTAATTCATCTGATAAAGTTAATTGAATTTGGATGAACGGAAGTGCTCACAAATAAATAGTTTTACAGTTTCCTTCTTGCCGTGGCCTTCATTTTATTTTTTTACCCAGAATCCCATCTCTCTATCACTGAAATCTAATACATTCATGACAATTAGTGAAGGAAATTTGGGTTTTGAATTTTGGATGTGGTTCATTGACCCCTCTGAATAATAGTAGACATAGACTGTTTCATTACCTTTTCCAGCTCTCTGATAATGAAAAGAACTGGGGACGCCCCCTCCAAGCCTTCTTGAAGGCCCAACAAATGCTTCCATAGGCTTTTCTCAATGTTGTCAACCTTATTTTCTAACTTGTGAGCAAAAGACATCATCTCCTGAATTTCTGAAGTGTGCTTCTCATTTATAGCACTGAGAGAATACACCTCTGCTTTATCAGGAGTTAGCCTAGCTACTATTGTAGCTAACATTTGGTCTGTGATGCTGGTAGGTAAGTGGAGGGCTTTTGGCTTTGCTAAGACTGTCTGTAGTATTGTGATGATTATATCCACACTATTTTTATATATTGCTTGTATCTCAACAATAAGGACTGCTCCAACACCATGACTCATGTACATAGGCCCTTATTCACATTTCTAATACTGCCAGCAGATGTGAGGCGAAAAAAAAGAACAAATGGTAACTTCTTGCCAAGAATATCAACTTTCTGATTGCTTCTCCTTATACCTAGATTTTTAGATAAAACATTTTGGAGTACTACCATTAAATATTTAAGTCTACAATGCTAAAAAAGTTTACTTTGTGAGGGAGACCATAGCATGTGCCTGTGCATGTCCACCAAAAATGAGATTCTTTTCTTAATTTCTTTATCAAATCCTTTTGAATATTACTGCACCACCTTGAAAAAAGTGCTAGGACAACCCTTCTCCTCACAATCACCTTTAAAGAACTAATTAATCATTACTGATCCCCACTTAAACATTTTCTTCTCGCAGAAGAATTTCAAGGTTCTTTACACTGCAGTGCAACACTTCAGTTAAACCATCCACCACTCAAGCTTACTAATACTGAATGATCATTTGCAAAAATTGCTCCAGTAAGCTGGGATAAAATACCTGAGCAAACACAGCTCTCTGTCAACATAATGCATAAAAAAGCATTAAAGCCACTAATAAAATTAAACAAATATACATGTTTCAAAGATAAAAAGCTGATACATGGTTTCAATCTAACTATCAGCATCTATCTGTAATTATATGCTCCTTTATCAGGGCAAAAATGTAAGGCAAAATACTAGATGTTCTATTATACCAGAGACAGTTGAAAGGTATGAAATCAAATTATAGTATGGAAGATTCTGTTAGTTGCTTATTTTAATGCAGTCTGGTGTGTTTCATAGTGCACAATGTAAGCATCATAGCATTGCATTTTATGCTTTAAATGACACTGACTTAGTTTCTGCCCATTTAACTAAATTTCACCTCTCTTCCAAATACATGGCAAAGCCAATAATGCTGGAGTGTTCGAAACCAAAATGACTAAGCATTATAACTAGTAGAGAATGACTGATCACATCAGAGGGAATGAATAGGCTTTCATCAGCTGTATCTGTATTAAGACCTTTCTTGAGAAAAAAATAAAAGTCTGAAACAGCAAAGTTTGCTGTATCAGGACTGCATTTCTTTCAAAACCCATGCTCAAAGTCAGTTGTGATCCTATCAAACAACTGTCCAGATTTTCACAGAATGTTCAGAATTTGCCTCATATTTTTGGCCGGTTTCTCATACAGTTGTGGTTTTCACTGGCAAATGATTGAGGACTGGTCAGCAAATATTGGCAGACATTTGAGTTTCAGTAAATATCCTTCAGAAAATGTGTGCTAATGCAAAACCTGTTAGTTCTAAGTTTGTACGAGCAATATTTAAAAAATGTTCCTATTTTGGGACCTCTGTCCCCCCATTATATGTGGCTTTGTCCAGATTTCTTGCTTTAACAGGTTGGGAGGTATGGCTATGATGCCATTTGTTAACAGCAAAAGGCCAGCATCTGCTCATGAAACTCTTTTTAAAAGACTTTAGCTACAGGATTAAGGAGGGATGTGGGTCTGTAAACACTAAAACTAGGAATCAGAAATGTTATCATCAATGGTAATTCCTTTTTACCTCTTGTGGTAGCTGTTTATGTTTCTTAGACAGCCATAGTGCAGTACTTACTTCAAAGAGTGCAGCACTATGGTGGGCTGTCTCTCTCTGGTCTACCGCAAATGCTAATAAGGCATTCGGGGGAGTGGCATATGAAAATAAGTTATGTACACTCCCCTCAGAAATGCCTATGGTAAGTGACTCATTCAGCAAAGTGATTCATAGAACCATTCAGTTAATCTAGACAGAAGTTTACAGTCACTCATTAATCTCAATGAGGGAGAGCATGTAAGAGGTAAGGTCCAGGTGAGGTGTCTGAGTGTGCATATGTGTATGGCTGTGATTGTGCATGAATACAGAGTTGTGAGTGGTGTAAAGCGAGAGTGTTTGTGTGTGTGTGTGTGTGTGTGTGTGTGTGTGTGTGTGTGTGTGTGTGTGTGTGTGTGTGTGTGTGTGTGTGTGTGTGTCATTGGCCCTATTTTTGGGCCTTTGTCCCAATTTTATTTATGACTTTGTCCAGCTGTCTTACTCTAAGAGGTTGAGAGGTATGGCAGGGGTTTAGTTAAGAGATAGGTAGACTTGGTATGTGTGTGTGTGTGTGTGTGTGTGTGTGTGTGTGTGTGTGTGTGTGTGTGTGTGTGTGTGTGTGTGTGCACGTTTGTGCGAGGTGCATGTGTGTGTGTTTGTCTAAGGGGTAGTGTGGCTAAAAATATCTAAACTCTGCTTGACTAATGACCAAATCCTGCAATACCTTCAGTGGAACAGTAGCCACCAGGGACTTTTATATATTACTGTAATTCAGTCCAAATGTTAATAGATGAACAGGTTTTGCAACATGAAAAAACATATGAGAGTAAACACTAGACAGCAGTCCTAATCCACATGCAAAGCTAATAGGATCTGGAGCATGAAGCACAGCACGAATCCTAACTTGAAGAAACTCTTAATATCTGGTATTAGTGTTTGACTCTAATGGTCTGTGACATATGGAGGCTGTGTTCAAAACTTCCAGAAATTGTCGGGGGGGGCACTTGACAACACCAGATGATTATTTTAAGCATAACTGTAATCTTCTAAAAGAGTTAATACAGCAGCAGTTCTTACATCATGATGACTCTTCTGAACAACAGGAAGAGCAAGACTCAAACTGACTTAGCAAAATAAAATAAGAGGCAACATCTGAGATGTCCTATTAACTCACAGACAGACAAGAACTTTAGCAGTGTGCATGTGTCTGTCTGAATGTGTACATCTGTACAGGTGTGTGAATGGCTGGAGTGCTTGTACCAAAGAATTGCATAGGCTGCCTGATGTAATTACTGCAAGGGCAGTGGAAATGGAGCTGTTAGCACTGGCGGTAATTGCCAGGTGATTCAGAAATATACATATTAGCTGATGATGAAGTGTTTCACCATTGTGGATATTGAAGGGAGGGATTTGGCATAATGGTTAAGGTGTTTACCTTACAGACACAAGGTGCAGGGTTTGATTCTAACATGGGGTAATTGGCTAGGCTGTAAATGGCCCGTAAGGGTAGTTAGCCTAGTAGAAATATATGAATCACTGATGTGATTATGCCAAAAGGTGATTTTTGACACAGCCTTGTTGCTAACATTGGACTAATTTTGAATGCTGGCCTAAGTTCTATGTTACTCCTAACTCTTTGCAATTAAATTATTTCTTCTTTGCAAGCAATAAACATAGTATCATCTATGGTGGTGTGCAGTTTATGAGGTAAGTGATTGGAATGGTGAAAGGCATCAGCATCAGATCCCACAGACTTGATCTGGGAGAGAAGGATTTTGTTAAGGACCTTGTTTACTCATTTTAGCTGAAAATGTTCTACCTGATTAAAATCACATAGCCCATTATAAACCTAATAAATTCAGCAGGTAGTAAAAATGGATTGTCTGAAATGGGGTTTATATCACATAGTCAAAGTGTCAAAACTTCGACTATGTAAATAGCAAACCCAAAAGTTCAAAAACGAAATACTCCAAACACTCAGAACAGGGAAATAAATTGCTGTTCCAGTATAAAACACGGAAACACATGAACACTAAATACTGTTTCTAATGTGGGGGGAGCTTCACCCCCACACCCCCCAACATGAGGGTTTGTGTCCCCCACATCCCTCTACTTAATTATACCAACTCTGAGATCGCACCACAGTGGAGGAAGTAGCAAAGCTGCAGAACTGGCCCACCAAATTCTTTCCCTGGGAAAGAATTCGATGTTCTGCGGCTTCGTTATTTTTAGACTTCGAACTTCCCAGTTCAAAGTTTCAGCGTTCGGACTTGTGAGCATTCAGACATATGATATAGACCCTCTGAAATGAGTTCTAAATTTTATCAGTAATTATGATTAACTTTTCCTGAAAAGAGATAAACTGAAAGCAACACCTGAAATGCACAGGTAAATGAAAATGATGACTTTCTATACAAAAAGTCAACTTTTGCATGTCTTACTAAGGGTTTTGCAGACATTTTCCTATTGTATATTCATACCTTCATAGATATTCCAGATCCACTGAGTCAAGACCATTCTCACCTTGACTGTACCCTCCCTATGACAGCACCTCTTTCCCCCAGAAGGTATATATCAACCAATCGCAGATGAACTTTCTGGATACCCATCCACTAATTTTGTTTGTGTTTAAAGGAAGATACTGAGTCACACTGCTTAACATGCAGGAAACGTTTACACCAGAGGTTTTGGAGTTAATGGAGTATAAACCTATCCATGCATTATGTTTTATTTATCTGTTGGTAAAAATGTAGGTCCCTGGATCTTGTACTGCTAGAGATTTTGGACTTATGGAGGAAGAGAAGGCCCAGAACAATTGGTTTTCTAAGGAAGTGAGATAGAGAGCTCCTCTAAAAAGTCTATAAGGTACTGAACCAAGGGATAGAAATTCCTGTCTCTCTTGGCAGCTTAGGTAATTTAGGCCTGTTATATTTTTGGCTAGAAACCTTCAGTGTCTCTAATTGTTTGACACGTTTAGTGAGATACGTCGTAGAGGGGGTGTTGTACTCAATAAATGGTCTGATCAATGCTGACTGTAAGGGAATGACTACCTCTTTAGAACTTGAGGATATTCTTCTGGCAATTACCTGGTCTGTATTAAAGGACTTCCTGACAACTGTTGTTATATGATGATCAAAAGGAGGGAGCTATCAACACAAATACCTAGGTCCCTGATTCATTTTCATTTTGTAAATGTGTGTGGTCTAGAAATCATGATGAGGGTATGAGAGTAGGGGGCTAGCTACCAAAACTGTTGATATTAGATTTTAGTTTGAGCTCATTTTCAAAACATCAAGAATTTATGAGGGTGAGTTCATTCTAGAGAGGTGGGTGTCATTGGTTGAGTTAACAACAAACTTCAGTTTACAATCTTCTGAAAACTTTGTTAGTCGGAGGTGTTAACTCTATAGTTGAAAATCCGAGAAGTAAAAACAAAAAAGGAGAGGTTCCAGCTCTAAATCCTGAGGGACATCATTGTCATACTTACTGATGTATCACCTGCAAAGCATGATGTGTGGGTTCTACCTTTCATCCTGTTTGCTATCCATCTTACCACATACAGGTGAGTTTTAAAGCATTTAGTTTTGGAATGATGCCTACATATGGGATGGTATAAAAGGCTTTAGCCAGGTAAAGATACACCACATATACTGCATGGCCACCATATACAGCCTCTTTAACCATTTTAAAGATATTTACCAGATAAATAAACAGAATCTACACTTCACAAAACCAAACTTTTTAGAGTCAATTCTAACAATATTCTTAATATCACAATTTATTAGGTCAGTTGTAATATGTTCCATGACTTTGCAGATGATACTTTTAAGGCTAATAGGTCGGTAATTATCTGGGTTGGTCATAAGACCACCCTTATGGAGAGACATCACCACTTGCATTTGCCAGTCTACAGAACTTTGAATAGAAATCTCAGGGTTAAAACTGACACTAATTTTGTTCACAAGTATATTGGCAATGTCATTAGGTTCAGAATAGGAGGCCTCATTATGGAAGTTATGGACAGTGTTGGGTATTATTTTTAACATAGCTAAAAAGAATGTATGGCTTCAGAGACCCACGTAAATTTATGATCTTCTTAAGTGCATGTATTTATTTATTGTTGTAAGGCTTATGATGTTATCATTAAAAATGGGGTTTTGATTTACTAAGCAGTTTAAGGAATTAGGGAAGCATCATGTTGGAGGTGTACAAACCTCACAGGGAAAGTTTATAGGTGAAAGGAAAACCTCCATATTAAATAAACATATGCACACCTCACAGATGAAACTGTCAGTGCTGAGTACAAGTTCATTATCTGTGAGCATAAGGAAGTTTGCATACTTACTTACGAGACTTAGCTGTAAAAGGCTGGTAACAGAGGTGAAACTATCAGGCTGGACTTCTATTTTGTCCACTGCTTATTGTTTAGTGGAGTAAAGAAAATGCAGCAAAAGGGGAGAACTGCACAATTTGATCCTCTAGTGCTCACTAGTACAATCATATAAGATGCCACCAGGAGGACCTACCCAAGACAAACTTTTAGCACAGGCAGGCAGTTCATGAGCCCCACGTTTAATAGACAGATACTGATTGTCTTGGTGAACACTCTGCATGCTGCTTATAAGGAATATAGTGGGAGGGCAAATGCATTTAATTATTCTTAAGGGCAAAGCCTTCACAGAATTATACTTATGTCATCATTCCCTTCAGCCAATAAACAAGGAGAAATAAAGAATTATGTTGCCAAATTATCATAAACATAGATACACTGAGTTAAAGAACCCAACTGTAATAGTGTGGGAAGGTAGGAAAATTCTTTGACATGTAACTCTGTAACTGACTGGTCTGAACCTACCTTAAAGCAAACACAAGTCCTGAACTAGCCTAACTGAACTCACCACATAAGAAGGAAACGGGGGTTTAATACCAACAATTAGACCACTTAAATGGCAAAATGCAGTTCCATTATTTGTTGGTATTATTAATGTATGCTTAAAGAATGTATCTAAAGCAGATACAGACAGTTAAAATGAACTTAAAAAACATAGCAAGAAATGAACAATCTTCATTTACCTTTGTCACTGTATGTATTAGACCAATCAGAAATCAGCAGCCTTTGTATTGACTTTATTTACTGAAATAATGATAATGGAAGTTGTGGCACTGATGGACTACAGTAGCTCTCTAGCAAAATGTTTAGCTTCATCCTGTGGCATCAGGCCTCATAACACCCTTAGGTGGGTGTTATTTACACAGTAATACACACACCCTGTTGGGCATCATTGCTTGCATAGCACAGTGACCACCTGTTCTTGAACATGCTGATATCATATTTCCTATTGCCCTGCTCAATACTCAAAAACATTTTACAATGAAGTCCCCCCCCCCCCCCAATAAGGCTACAGAACTGATGTCAACAGTTCCACTTATCTACTTTGTTCCCAATAAATCAATGGTGTACTTCTCAACAGACTACCTCCCACACTCTCACCAATGTCATCTCCATTTTAACTCCCATATTCAGGGGCTTACTCCAATATGAAATCTACAGTGTACAAAACTGCAATATATTCAGACAAAAGCTGTTACATTCACTTGAAAAAATGAGCCTCCTGCACCTCTTTGAATTATTTACCAATAACATAACTGCCTTACATCCATGCTGTTTGTTATTCACAGTATTTCTCTTATATAGCAAATAAATTATTTTAACCCATTTAACTTTTTCTCTTCTTAGAATTCTTCTTAGATTTTTTATATTTCATTTTTTTATTTTCTTCGTCTATTATCTATAGCATCATCTACCATTTTCAAAACATTCATGATTATCCTCTTCTAAACACTCATAACTATTCCTATCTGGACTGCATTTACATATTTACCGGAGCAATTTCATTTTCAGTCACATTTTGCTCATTTTCAGATTCTGTTTCTGCTCCTGAACCCACTTTCTCAGTATCATTAAATATTAAGTCACTCTGAAACATTTTGTTTAAAAGGTTTATAGATTAGTACTAGGCTAACTGCCACTGTGGACCATTTTAAGCCTAGCTAATTACCCCATGTGAAAATCAAACCCTGCACCTTGTGTTTGCAAGGTAAACACCTTAACCATTATGCCATCCTCCTTGTGCTTCATTTTCATCATTTTCACTGTTATATTCTTTTGTGTCATCCTCCCCACCTACATAATCAAACCATAAATACTCTTCTTTGGAACATTCTGAATAATTCTTCAATTGCACATTTTATGTCCCAGCTGCCCACATTACCACATTTTATCGGTCATCTATCAGTCAGATATCATTTGTCAAATGATTGCCATTTATGTATAAATAACTAATTTCTGACTGCCCCAAATATTTTACTATTCCTCTTCTGCCATTTACTAATACCCCCTACAACATCCAAAGTAACCTCAAATTCCTAAGCTGAGGTTCATAAATGTCTCCATCCATCAATATTTGGATATAATCTTTGAAAAATTCAGTTATCTCAGTTTTACACCGTGATCTATCCAAAAATATACATTTTAATTTTTATTTAAAATGTAATTATGCTCATAAATAAATAATGATCTCATTGAAGTATCTCCTTTTTAATTTAGCCAATAAATGGATGGTATCAGAAGTCAAATCACAAAATCTCTCATTTTTTAAACAAGAGAAGGAACATCATCCGCTGGTTTAATCAGTCTGCCTCATGTCACATATCACATACCTGTCTGCCCGATTGTCTTACTTGCTATACACATTTTCATCACTGATCTACTTCATAACTGGAAGTGCTTGTCCATACACACATCATCCTCTACTATAACTTAAGCATAAACCAAAGGATAAAAAAGTCACACAGATAAACCATTCAGTAAAAAAAGTAAGAAAGACTTAACCTTAAATGTCCTGTAGTGGACGCCCATGGGATATATGTAATATATACAATTTTAAATTGGAACCTGTGTTCTGAGAGACAGCCTTACAAGACTATTTGCAAATATACAGAGCTGAGTATAGTTTTCTTTATTATAGAGTTTGTTGCTTAGATATCTGTTGTCTCACTGTTCTGAGAGTCTGATCTGCAAATATACAGAGCTGAGTATATGTTTTTGGTTTTATAGTTTATACTATTAGTGGCTGCTCAAATCTCTGCTGAAACTGTCTTCCCCACCCCCCTTCCCTGTTTTTGGTTGGTAGTTTAAATGTGGTGGCTTTTGCAGTGCCCGCCCCACTGTAGATTTGATCTAGGACACTCCCCCAGTCCCATCTCTTTACCGCATTCTACCTAATAAACCCTTTCTGCACTTGCTTTTAGTCCTTTTTAATTTAATTGCATTTTTCAAACTGTGTGTGGTCTAATATTGCTACATACTCAAGTGTGCTAGCTTGCACTGCACGTGAATTGTTTTTACTACTGTTTTTGCTACTTTTCTGTAAAAAAAAAAAAAAAAAAAAAAACTAAGCCTGTTTCCTACCTTTCCTGTAACTAGTGTTCCAGATACAGATTTGCTGTATCCAGGACTGTTTATAAGCTTCTGAGCCCCCCCCCACCAAGCCTTTCTGTGTTGGAGGGAAGCCTTCTAGCTTATCAGTGGGAGTGGTAAGCATTAGGTAACCTGTCTACCACATAAGGAGTGGTTCTGGCCCAGAATTTGTAATTATTGGCCATTTGGGCAATCTACCATCTGTCTCAGCTTTCTGATTTGAAAGCCTGCATTTGCACTTGTTTCTGTCCTGTAACTCGTCTAGTGCAGATACAGATTCTTAGTTTTAGCACTTAAATTTGCTTATTCATACTCAGCACTTGTTCAGAACTTGTAAGCACTAAATAAGCTACTAATTACTATAGCACTTAGTCTTCCTCATTACCTAAAGGAAAACAGTTTTTGTACTTACTTTTCTCACTGGCGTTGAGAAAAACAGCTCTTGTACTCACATTTCTCACTTATCTAGAGGAAAATAGTTTTTTATTCAGGCATGTCCAAGGGTCAGCTCCCAGTGTTTTCCCCTGTCTATCTGATGAATCTGGGCATCTTGAGGCAATGTAGAAATTGCCTCATGTAGACAGACAACCCTCTCCTCCTACCACCCAACACTACAACCTGTGAGAGATGCACTTATCTAGCCAAACTTGAGGTAAAGCTCTCACCAACCAAGACTGAACCTGACAGTCATGAGGAGAAGGTAAACATTTGCACCACAACACACTCATCAGATAGTATCACTACGTCTACACCACCAAAATCCACACATAGAAACTCAAAAACATTCGCGGAGGCTCTCAATAATAATCTGCCTAAGCAACAGAGACCTCCAAAGCAGAAACACAAGCAACCTCCATCCCCCAACACAACCCAAATGACACATAGCCCACAGATTCAGTGTGCCACTCAAACACAGCCAATAAGGCAAAACAACATACCCACACACTAGTCATAGGTGACTCTATAGTCAGACACACTGATGTCCCACTCACCAGGCTAAACAAGGAGAAGGTTACTGTCAGCTGCCTGTCAGGTGCCAGGATCCGCCACATAACCCACGCACTCAGGTCACTCCACAACAAGTACAAATATGACTCTGTCATTGTCCATGTTGGTGTGAATGACCTGAGACGTACCTCCTTGGACTACATGAAAAGAGACATGGAAGAGCTCTGCGATCTTGTAGCCCAGGCAGGTATGACCCTAGCCCTGAGTAGCATTCTGCCATTGCCCAGAATGATACCACAGTACAAGGACAAAATGATTGATTTCAACAATTGGCTAAGCTTATGGTGTCATTCAAAGGGGATCCAGTATCTGTCTGCTTGGGATGACATGGTCGACAGACCAGGATGCTTTGCCACAGATGGCTTGCACCTGTCGCCCCTAGGATTCCAGATACTGGCTATGGCTCTTTCTGCCCCTATAGTGCCTTTTTTAGGCAGGGTTCATGTAACAAATTCACCACCATAACAGGAACAGGTAAGCAAAAACTGAGGGTAATGCTACTCAATGCTAGAAGTCTAAATTTCAAAATGCACTCACTCGAGGCGCTCCTTAAAATAGAGAACATCGATATCTGTGCAGTGACTGAGACCTGGTTCAAGGCTCCAGAGAGCACCCCTGCACTACCAGGCTATAAGTCATACCACACTTTTCGGCCATCTAACCTGGACCGGAACACCAAAGGTGGGGGTGTGTCCATATTCATTAAGGATATCCACACCTCCAGGCTAGTTGCTCAGCATAATGCATCCGAGGTTATCCAAGTGCAACTAAGTCTTGGCAAAACTGCAATCTTACTACAGATCCCCCACCATGCCCCAGGATTCCCACTCCTCTTTTCTTGATGTACTGGAAAATATTAGGGTTCAACCAAACACCCTAATAATGGGCGACTTCAACTACCCCACCATTAACTGGGAAAACTACTCATGTACTAACTCCTTAGTGCGACGCTTTCTGCTATTCATAAACTCCAATGCCCTAGATCAACTTATCAACACCCCCACCAGGGGCAACAATATCCTAGACGTAGTCATTACCAACATGAGTGACCGGTGTTCCACACCTGAAGTCAACTCCTCGTTGGTCCGATCCGACCATAAGCTAATCACCCTCGATATCCACATCCCACCCCCACCCCCCATTAAGGAAACCACAGTAAGAAATTTCTCCAAAGCCAACTTCATGCTTCTTAAGACAGAAGTAGTGAACTTCATGACACCCATGCATATGGACAATACATTTACAATTGCTGAATCCTACACAAATGCGCTCTATAAGCACCTACATGAGTGCATGGATCGTGTTATCCCAAACAGAACCAAGACGCTATCCTCCAAAAAAAGGAAGCCAATCTGGTGATCCCCTGCCATAAACAAACTGTACAACAGAAGGAAGAAACTGTTGCAAAAGAGAGTAAAATCCCATGAGTGGAGGAGCTCCCTGGTCAGCCTCAGTAAGAAGCTGAGATCCCTTATAAGATCCTCCAAAGCTATCTACGAAAATAAAATTGCCACTAATTCCAAGGACAACCACAAAGCATTCTATAGCTATGTCAAGAATCTCAATGGCAACACCCAGATCTACTCTGAGTTACAGCACAAAGGCATGAAAATTACAGAACCAACTGATATTGCCAACATCCTGGCAGATAGGTTCAGTGCTAACTTTACTCCTCCCCCCTCACCCCCTAAAAGGCCCATATCTATACAGGAAGAATGCAGAGTCCCTGTAATCACAACTACACAGGTGAAAGATGCACTCTCTAAAGCCAAAAACACAGCATCCATGGGAACGGACAAAATCCCAGGCTGCGTTTTACACGAACTTTAGAATGAACTGGCTCCCCACTTAAGCACCATGTTCAATAATAGCCTCGCATCAGGCTTTGTGCCCACTGAATGGTGCACAGCAACAGTTATCCCACTCCACAAAGGGGGAGCCACCACTGATCCCGGGAACTATAGACCTATTTGCCTGACGAGCCTGGTCTGCAAAGCCATGGAACGTATCATCATGGAACTCATAAACAAAGACATTGGTAACATCCAAACTCTGAATCCCACCCAGTTCGGGTTTGCGAAAGGCAGATCATGCCTCCTGAACCTGATCGACTTCTTTGAGGCAGTCACCAAAGCCGTAGATGAGGGTAAAATGGTTCACACAGCCTATCTTGACCTCGCCAAGGCTTTCAACACCACCCACCATTCCAGAATTATAGCTAAACTCAAGAAACTAGGCATAAATCCCTACATCACAGATGGGTTGCCAACTGGCTCACTGACAGAACCCACACTGTAAAAGTTGCAGACTCCAAATCTGACCTCAAACCAGTGACAAGTGGAGTACCACAGGGTTCCGTCCTAGGACCGCTCCTGTTTGGTATCTACTTCTCTGAAGTACAGGCTAACACAGAAGGCCTCTGGCTAAAAAAGTTTGCAGATGCAGGTCTTTACACACAGTGCAGGCTGGAGAAGTTGTTTGACCGCAACTGAGCTACAAAATATAAGTATCTTTTGATTATTTTTACAGATTACTGTTTTTATAATTTAATATATATAAAGCACTTTGTCTATTCAGAATCTTCACAAATCCTTATCTGTTTAAAAACTGTCATTTGACTCTGTAGTGCTTTGCTGTCTTAGGCTATTGTATAAACTGAAACATTTACTCTGTGTAATTATCTCTTGGCTAGTGGGGGCTGGTTCTTTTGTGTTCTTGTAAAAAAGTTGTTGATCTGGTCTTGCCCTAACTTTGGTGTCTTTGCACACAGTGCAGGCTGGAGAAATTGTTTGACCGCAACTGAGCTACAAAATATAAGTATCTTTTGATTATTTTTACAGATTACTGTTTTTAATTTAATATATATAAAGCACTTTGTCTATTCAGAATCTTCACAAATCCTTATCTGTTTAAAACTTTCATTTGACTCTGTAGTGCTTTCTTAGGCTATACTTGGTGGCTTTGCAGTTGCCGCCCCTACTGTGACACACCTCCCAGTCTAGTGTCATTAGCTCATTCTTCTTAATACAGAGAGAACATTTGATAAGGCCTTCTGTTCCTCCTTTTTCCTTTTCAAAAGTAAAACAAAACTTTTTTTTCTTTTCTTTTTAGCCTGAACCTTCTTGTGTTCTGACTGTCCTTCTCAAACATATTGGAAATATACAGTATATTTCAGAGCATTTGTTATAACTGTATTTGCTAAAACTGATTTAAGTATTTTTTCTGGCTTTTGAATATTTACTGCTTAGCGACTGCATCTTAGCCTGTTTATACAGCTCTGCATTCTATTTAAACTGTTTTTGTGTTGATTAACTGTTTTGCACTCTTAAAAGTTATTTGTTGCTTAATTTTACCTGTAGGCTAACACACTCAAGTGTGCTAGCCTTAAAAACATTTATAGCATTTACTCTCTGTTTTTTCCTTGTCTGTGTAAAAAAAAAAAAAAAAAAAATCTCTTGTTTTCCCACCTTACTGAACTAGAGTAGTCCAGTTTCAGAGTTGCTGATCCCTGGGCTTTGTTTTAGTTCCTGTTACTGATCCATTGCCTTATTAGGAAGGAGGGAAGTTTCTTTGCTTACCAGTGGGAGTGGGAAGCACTGAGCAGCCTTTTTGTCCGAATTGGTGAAGTTTCAGCCAGAAACTAGTAGTCCATTGGTCGTTTTGGGCCAATTCCTAGCTCCTTTCAGCCCCCTGCTATAAAACATGCTAAACACGCGTTTTCCAGCTTGCACCAACTCAGCACAGATCCTCGTGGTGGCCTGCAGAGTGATCCAAGCAGCAGAGAGCTAAAAGAGTGACTTTCTACCAGATATAAGTATTTTTTGTGGCTTTCCCACTGTTATTAAGCTAGCAACTGCATTTCGCCTGTTTTACTGCTACTTTAAGTGATTTCTGCATTTTACACTGTTTATTGCACTTTAAGTTACTAATTGTAGCAAATTGTTTCTGTAGGCTACACACTAAAGTACGCTAGCCGATTTACAGCATTTATAGCATTTACTGTCTGTTTTTTTCCTTATCTCTGTAATAAAACAAAAAAATCTCTTGTTTTCCCACCTTACTGAACTAGAGTAGTCCAGTTTCAGAGTTGCTGATCCCTGGGCTTTGTTTTTAGTTCCTGTTACTGATCCATTGCCTTATTAGGAAGGAGGAAGTTTCTTTGCTTACCAGTGGGAGTGGGAAGCACTAAGCTGCCTTTTGTCCGATTTGGTGAAGTTTCAGCCAGAAACTAGTAGTCCATTGGTCGTTTGGGCCAATTCCTAGGTCCCTTCAGCCCCTGCTATAAAACGCTAAGCAGCGTTAGCTGAGTTACCACTGTTGCACACAAGAGCGGCGGTAAACAAGGTTAAACTATTAGGGACATCTAAATTCCACTCTTCAAATTTTCCCTTAGAACTACCTTCCTCGAGCTGTACTGTTGATCTAACCAGCATATCCTATAACTGAAAAGTTCATCTCTACTTGATTCCCAAGTAGACTATTCTCTATCTGTAAAGCCTAGCACTTACTCCTACAGTACTTGCACCTTGATAAAGCACTCTTATTATAGATAGTACCCCACCAGCCTAAAACCCACTTCCCGAGTCCTTTGAAAGTCTCTTTATCTACTACTTCTAGTATGTCGAGGGATCAGTTGCTAGTGTCCTCTCCAGCTCAACTGGTGAACCTGGGAATATTGAGGCAATGTTACAATTGCCTCATGCACACTGAACAATCCTCTCTATCTCTCACAAAACACAAATACATGCGAGAGATGCAACTATACGACCAAACTGGAGGCTGAGCTCTCTCAACATAGGACTGGCAAGACCAGACAGGAGGAGAAGGTAACCACACACAATACATACCCAGTCACACATGGTACCATCACAACTTCAAATCATACACATACTCACACAAAGACATACTCGGAGGCTCTGATCAAAAATTTACCAAAACAGCAGAGGCCACCAAAGCAGACACCCAAACAACTACCACCTTACGACCCAACACATGCAACACATAGACCACACAGTCAGAGTGTCAAACAGTCACAGCCCTTAAGGCCAAACAAAATGCCAGACACACTTGTCATTGGTGATTCCATAGTCAGACACACTGAAGTCCCGCTCATCAGACTGAGTAAGGAGAAGGTCACAGTAAGCTGCCTGTCGGGCGCTAGAATCTGCCACATAACGCAAGCACTCAGGTCTCTCAACAGCAGGTACAAGTACGACTCAGTCATTGTCCACGCTGGTGTCAACGACCTGAGACGTACCTCCTTGGATTACATGAAAAGGGACATCGAGGAGCTCTCTGATTATGTAGCCCAGGCAGGTATGACCCTGACCTTGAGCAGTATCCTACCTTCACCTAGAATGATGCCACAATACAGTGATAAGATGATCAGCTTTAATAATTGGCTTAAATTCTGGTGTCATTCAAAGGGGATCAATGTCTGTCTGCCTGGGATGACATGCTGGACAAGCCACGCTGCTTCAAGGGCGGCTTGCACCTGTCACCCTGGGCTTCGGATATTGGCAAAGGCTCTTGCCACCCCATAGTGCCTTTTTAGGCAAGGCTCAAATTCTAAACCTACCACCCTAGAACACCAAAAGGAAAAAACTAAGGGTAATGCTGCTCAATGCCAGAAGTCTCAATTTAAAGATGCACGCACTCGAGGCCCTTCTCAATATGGAGAACATCGATGTCTGTGCTGTGACAGAAACCTGGTTCAAGGCTCCTGAGAGCACCCCAGCACTAACAGGTTTCACCTCATATCATGCGTTCCAGCCCCAAAATCCGGACAACACCAAGAAAGGAGGGGGGTGTCCATATTCATAAAGGACACCCACACCTCAAGGTTGGTGGCAACGCACGATGCATCGGAGACCATCCAGGTGCAATTAACCATAGGCAAGACTGCTCTGCAATTTGTAGCATGTTACAGGCCACCCTCTCAAACTCAGGAACCTCACATGGCCTTCCTGAAAACATTGGAGGGGATAAATGTATCTCCAAACACCATCGTACTAGGTGACTTCAACTACCCTAATATAGACTGGGAACACTACTCAAGCCCGAACACTCTAACCCACAGATTCCTGGAGTTCATAAACTCAAATGCCATGGAACAACTAGTCACCATCCCCACAAGAGGAGAAAACATACTTGATCTCATCATCATGAACATGGGATCAAAATGTTCAACACCAGAAGTATACCCCTCACTGGTGAGATCAGATCATAAACTAATCTCGCTGGAGGTCCTCATCCGCCCCACCTGAAACAAAAGACCACAGTGAAAAACTTCTCAAAAGCCGATTTCACACTTCTAAAAACTAGTGTGGTCCCCTTTAAGGCCCCTGAGCCAGTGGTAAACATTACTCAAACCGCTGAATCACTTACAAATGCCTTCTACCAGCACCTACAGGACTGCATGGATCAGGCAATCCCAAACAAAACTAAGACTCTCTGTACCAAAGGCAAGCATCCAGTCTGGTGGACCCCAGCCATAAACAAGGTCTACAACAAAAGGAGGAAGCTACTACAAGATAGAGCAAAATCCTTGAAAGGTAAGACACCTTTGATCATTATAAGTAAAAACTAAGAGCTCTCATAAAATCATCCAAGGCAAATTTTGAGAGAAAAATCGCCAAGGACTCTAAAGACAATCATAAGGCCTTCTTTAGCTATGTTAGAAACCTAGGAGGAAACTCCCAGATATGCTCAGAATTAGTTCAAAATGATGTGAAAATTACTGAACCTACACACATTGCTAACATACTGGCTGACAGGTTCAGTGCAAACTTCTCCCCCCCTCCCCCCCAAAAGGAGAGATATCTATTCTAGAGGATTGTAGCCACCCAAACATCTACAAGGACTATGTGAGAACTTCCCTCACTAAGGCAAAAACACAGCATCCATGGGACCGGATGGTGTCCCCGGCTGTGTGCTTCATGAACTCAACGAGGAATTAAACCCACAGTTAGGACAGCTGTTTAATCTTAGCCTCACCTCAGGATACGTACCCAAGGAGTGGCGCCGCGGCGACTGTGGTCCCACTTCATAGGCGGTGCCTCCACAGACCCTGGAAATTACCGCCCCATTAGCTTGACAAGCCTTATCTGCAAAGCCATGGAGAGGATCATAATGGAACTCATAAATAAAGACATAGGAACTTGCAGACTTTGGATCCAACCCAGTTTGGCTTTGTCAAAGGCAGATCCTGCCTCTTAAACTTGGTTGACTTTTTGAGACAGTCACCAAGGCCATTGATGAGGAAAGGCAGTCCATACAGCCTACCTCGACCTGGCAAAGGCCTTGACACAATACCCCACTCAGGTATCATCGAAAAACTCATCAGCTTGAATGTAAACCCATACATCACAAGATGGGTTGCAAACTGGCTAAGTGACAGAACCCACAGGTTCAGAGTTGCTGGAGCCATGTCAGACTCAAAGCCTGTCACAAGTGGTGTCCCACAGGGCTCAGTCCTGGGTCCACTCTTGTTCGGCATCTACTTTTCTGAAGTACAAGCAAACACAGGAGGGTTATGGCTGACAAAGTTTGCAGATGACTGCAAACTGGGCGCCATAGTCGAAAACACATCTGACACAGATATCCTCCAAAAGGGCCTCACAGAAACGGATAACTGGTGCCAGAGCCATGGCCTGAAGTTAAACGCCAAAAAATGCATAGTCATACCCTTTGGGAAAAACAAGGTTACCCCTAGCTACCATATAGGTGGCAATCCACTGAGCACAGAAAAAGTCATCAGGGATCTGGGGACCCAAGTTGACAGTAGCCTTTCGTTTGACACACATGTTGCTAAAGTAGTTAGGAAAACCTTCTATATTGTCCACCTGATCATGAAGGGATTCTCATCTAGATCAAGGGAGGTCATCGTCCCCCTGTACTCATCACTCATTAGACCTATGATTGAGTACAATGCCCCATTCGGAATGTATCTGACCAGACACCTGCTGCAGCTTGAAAGGCCCCAAAAGTTCCTCACCAAAAGGATAAAGGGTCTCAAAAATATGTCTTATGCTGCCCGACTGAAAGAACTCCAGCTCTGTTCAGTCTCATACCGCTTGCTCAGAGGTGACCTGTGCCTGACATATAAGGCCATGTCAAACCCAGATTTGATGAATATGCTTCACCTCAAAAAATCTAGATCCCTCAGAACCACAAGGGCGGGAGACTTAAACCTTGACACGGTTATAAATAGAACGTGCTGGAGGGACAGATTCATCACCCAGAGACTCCCTATGCTGTGGAACAAAATCTCGGTACATGTGAGGCAGAGCACCTCGCTGGCCTTGTTCAAGAGGAATCTTGACCAATGGATGGGAGATCGCAGATATACCCCAGGGATTACTTCAGTGTCACTGCTTGACAGAGGCACAGAAAAATGATAGGCATAGTTTTTATTCAAACTAAAGGGGTGGCGAAAGCCACATAACTATGGGCTAGGCTTATAAATGCCCTTGGGCAGATAGCCTAGTATGAACCTATGAACCTATGACTGCAAACTAGGAGTCATAGTCAATTCCCCAAATGATGTGAACATCCTACAGAAGGGCCTCTCTGAGACAGATGCCTGGTGTCAGAGCCATGGCCTCAAGCTCAATGCCAAAAAGTGCAGTGTCATCCCCTTTGGTAAAAACTCTGTACCCATGAACTACCACATAGGCAGCAATCTACTTAACACCGAATGAGTGATAAGAGACCTTGGGACCCAGGTGGACAGTAATCTCTCCTTTGATAGTCACATCGCCAAAGTAGTCAGGAAGTCCTTCTACGTGGCACACCTCATCATAAAAGGGTTCTCGTCCAGGAAAAAAGAGGTCATCGTTACCCTCTACTCATCACTCATTAGACCAATTATAGAGTACAACGCCCCTTTTGGAATGTACCTCACAAGACATCTGCAGCAGCTGGAAAGGCCACAGAAGTACCTCACAAAGAGGATTACTGGACTCAAACAAATGCCCTACACTGACCGCCTCAAAAAACTCCAGCTTTACTCTGTAGCATATCGCCTACTCAGAGGTGATCTCTGTCTAACATATAAAGCTATGTCAAACCCAGAGCTGTTGGACATGCTACACCTAAAGAAATCCCAATCCCTCCGAGCTACATGCTCTAGGGACCTAAACCTTGTCACCACAATAAACAGGACATGCTGGAGGGATAGATTCCTATCCCAGAGACTTCCCATACTCTGGAACAGGCTACCCATCTATGTCAAGCAAAGTTCTTCATTAGCACTCTTCAAGAAAAATCTTGATGAGTGGATGGGAAATAGGAAATACACCTCGGGGATCACTTCTGTGTCTCTGCTCATCAGTGGAACAGGAAAATAACTTTCTTGGGTGGCGTAAGCCAGGGAACCTTGTTGGCTAGGCTTGCATAGGCCCTTGGGCCGATAGCCTAGTACCTACCTATGAACCACTTAAGGACATATCAGTGTTTTAATTACATTACCTCTAAATAGCTATGACTTTTAACTTTTAAAAATATTTATGAGTACATCCAGGCCAATAAGGCAAAACCCCACCAGTAGACAGGCATGTTTCTGTTTTTTATTACCTTGTCAGTACAGCATATGTGTATTGTTTGGCTATGCTTTAGCAACACAAATTTTAAGATCAAACTTCCTGTAATGGAGACCCAGGGAATATATGCAAATATTCCCATAAGGACAACTGAAGCATAAGACCTCTGGACATTCTCCTGCTTCCTTGCAATTCCTGCTACGTATAATTAATCAACATCTTCTCACTGCTTAGATTTCAGCAGCCTCTCTGGGTCACATTTCAGCTGTGAATCCTGCTTATCAAACAGATGAATTCAGCATTTCACAATGACACTGCCCTCTCTTATGTTCCTCCTCATGCACCATGTGGATTGATGTCATCAGGCTCCCTATCATGAAACTCACTTACAATTAGTTCAGGTAATTCCTAATTTTGTGCAGATACTCCAACCTCCATTTTCATCTCCATCTAGAAATTTGCACTTGTCTTCCTTCTGTGCCACAGTGTCTCCATTTCAGCTCACATTCATGATCGAAGACACATAAAGAAAGAATAGGAAGAAACTCCTCAATATCCTGGTTGTATTTTCAGTAATTAATTTGAACACTATCTCAGTTATCTCCTGAAAACAGGTCACTGTCTTAGTGGGACTAATCAGGTTAACAAGGCATTCATAAATAACTAAAAAAATAAAATGTTGCAATTGTTCCTATTAAGGAAGGTAGAGAATATGTGAGATTGCATTTATTCTAAGGCAGGCAGCCCACTAACTATTGTTTAGAAAAGCATATTTGTCTACTTTTGCTCAGTGTAGGTATTTCACCAAAGTCTGTTAAAAAGGCACTTTACAAAGTGTGACATTTTTGGCCATAACATCCCTTAAAAATGCAAATGAGCATTTATGCACTAATAAAGATACTCTCACACACACACACACACACACACACACACACACACACACACACACACACACACACACACACACATTATTTTTTGCATGTGAGGTAAGGGTTGCATGTTGCATAGGGAGAATGCACAAAACATCATATTTATCTTCCATTATACATAGGTTGTCATCCTAAATAGTTGTCAGAAATAGAAGTGTTTCAGCTGCAGTCTGGTCTGTTTTTATGTCTCCCAGCTGCTCTGTACTAAATATGAAAGGAAATAAGCAGTAGTTAACTATCTATCTATCTATCTATCTATCTATCTATCTATCTATCTATCTATCTATCTATCTATCTATCTATTTATCTATCTATCTATCTATATATCTATCTATCTATATATCTATCTCTCTCTCGCTAATCTTTCTATTATCCATCTCTCTACCTACTCATGCTATTAATCAGGTAGATGGCATTACCCCTTGGACACACATATGTTTGTTGAAGGTGGGGTAGTAACAGTGTACTACAACTGTAAATGTACAAATCTCTAAAACCTTAGAAATAAGATACTTGAATTCCAGGCACAGATTTCACAAAACAACTCTGATATTATAGCAGCTACTGAAACCTGGTTGAAATCATATGTAAAAGACACTGAATTTCTCCCCCCAGACTACTCATGCCTAAGAGCCGATTGTCCCCACAAGAGAGGAGGGGAGTAGCAATACTCTTCCCTAGCAAATATACTTTAATTCCCTACTCAAAACCAACAGCCAACTTCTCCCCAGCTGAAGTACTAATCTCTATATTAAAACAATAGTCATAAAAACATTTGCATAATTGCTCTGTATATTCCTCCAGGAAACAACATGCCAATATTAGAGAACATACATGGCTGGACATCCCAAAACCTAGATAATGAAACCTTCATCCTAGGTGATGTAAACATTGATTGGCTAGAAATTGCCTAAAACAACCCTTCAAAAAACATAAACCTTTACAACTTCTCCCAACTAATTCAAGACATCACCAGACCCCACAAAAATAGGAATCGGGGATCCATAATAAACTGTATATTAGTATCCCACCATAACAATATCACCACTGCAGGCATACTACCTTATACCATTAGCGACCACTACCCAGGATATATCCTACGCAAATCTATCCCAGCCCCAGGCCAACACCAATATAAATCAATCAGACATTTGACTAAGTTCCAACCATCCATATTTAATGAAACCTTAGCTAAAGTAAATTGGGAAGCCTTCACATCCCTACCACTTAATGAGGCTGTTGAATTCTTTAACTCAACATTCCTAGACATCCTAAATAGTTAAGCACCCATCCACCAAAAATGAGTAAAACATAACCACGCAAGCTGGCTCTCAAAATCCACCAAAGAAGTCATGTCCACAAGGAATAAAATCTGGAAATCATGGCAGAAAAATAAAGACTTTTCAACTCTACTACATTACAAGCAACTCTATAACCAGGCAAAACGTCTAATAACCACTGATAAAAAATCCCACTACCTACAGCTACAAAGCCAGCATAAAGATAATCCCCAAAAATTCTGGTCCTCCATTAACCAACTATTACATCCAGGCTCTCAAAGCAACCCATCCCCTGACCCACACAAACCCCCCACCAAAATTGCCACCCTCTTCAGTTCCTACTTCACTGATGCCATGGCTAACCTAACCACCACCTTTCCTACAGTTAACACCACCACCACTAAGACAGCTAATGACAAATCATCCCAGAAAACAATCCTACCCTCAACTCCAACCTAAAATTCTCCCCCATACCCACCGCCACAATAAAAAAAACTTTTACTTAAGCTAAAACCCTCTACTCTGGCCCCTAACAATCTACCCCCACATTTCCTTCAAACTCTATAGACTATCCAATCAGCATACTCATTAACAGATTGATTAAAGAATCTCTTGTCCCAGACATCTGGAAAAAAATAATTAATTCTCCCCTTACACAAAGGCAGCATCAACACAGACACCACAAACTTTTTGCCCATAGCAATTATCTCACCCCTCTCTAAAATACTGGAAAAATTTATCCATGCCCAACTCCTCAGACACCTACTTGAAAACCAAATTCTGTCACCCACTCATCATGGTTTCAGACCAGGACAGATCACCACTGCTGTTCCTTGATACAATTAACTGGGCATAGAATTCTGGTTAAATAATCTCTTTTTTCCTCAACCTCTCCAAAGCTTTTAATAAAATTTCCCACACCATCCTCTTCTCTAACTATCTACCCTCCACATTTCCCCACCTACCTTACAATGGTTCAATAGCTATCTCACCATTAGGTAGCAATCCACCAAATGGTAACAGTCTTACTCTCCCTTCCTCAATAGTCCCACAAGAGTACCTCAAGGCTCCATACTTGGTCCTCTCTTATTTAGCAACTTATTTTATTAACAACGTTCACTCCACTCTCTCACAATGCTCATTAATCCAGTATGCTGATGACTCTACAATAATATGCACTGCAAATTCCAGCTCTGAACTCCAGCAAATCACCCAGAATGCCCTCACCTCTACTGAATCTTGGATGCTTAAAAACCATCTTACCCTAAATCTGAAAAAACTAAGCTAGTACTTTTTACCCCTAAGAAAAACACTTCCCTAGATAAAACACTCTATACTATACAAGTCCAAGACAATACCACTATAGAAATTGTCCCACACACTAAACTACTAGGCATTATTACAGATGAAAACCTTAACTTTGACCTACACATAAACAATAACATCAAAAAAACACACCAAAAGCTTGGTATGCTCTACAGGCACCAACACTTTCTTAGCCTCTCTACTAGACTAAATCTTGCAACCACCTTTTTATTACCCTCTCTTCTGTATGTTGCCCCCTCTCCTCACTAATGTACATGATTGTACAAAATCCAAACTTGATATGTGTTACAACAGAATAACCAAATTTGCCACCTAGGCCAAAGTATTGTCCCACCACTGTAACTCACTGAAACAATTAGGCTGGCTGGAACTCCCCCACCATCTCTCATTCATCCAACTAACTACAGCACGCAAAATAATCTACAGACCCACAGACTGTTCTGCTCTCTCAACACTACTTGCCAAATACCAGCTCAGCAGACAACTAAGATCTGAAAATCAACTACTTTTAAAAGTAAAAAAGCCCACCTTACCTGCTCATCAACTCTTCTACTCCTTCACTGTCGCCAAACTATGGAACTCACTTTCACCTTCTATAAGAAACATGGGCAACACCACCACCTTCAAACAAATACTGAAAAAATCATCTCAACTCTTCCTGGCTATGCACCTGCTCTTTAACCTGACCTCTTCATTCTCCTTGTATGATAATTAAACTCCTTTGCTTTTTGCTACTGCTGACTGATGATATTTTCTCCATAATTATTATATTTTCAACAATTGTTGATACTGGTACAATAATGCTGATTAATATATCTCTGTGTATACCTCTCTGATTGAATTCATCTGGAGCAACTAACCAAATAAATAAATGTACCTCGCATATGATGCACTCACTTGTCCTGTTAATAGTAATCAGTAGAGAAAGTGTTTCGGCTGCCTTCTGGTTACTTTATTTATTTATTTATTTATTTATTTTCAATATTTGCAGGTTCTTTTTTGTTACACAACAGTACTGCATACAATATGTGGGTAATTATCTAACAGGTTATCCATTTACATTTATTGAAGAAATAGATATGACTTACTGGGTCCATAGTCATTATTCTTGTGACATCTCAGGTGATATTTATTTGAGAAATTTGGCCAACACACCAGGGAACATGTGTGGGTATAGTTGGTTTTCTTATTTCTGTTATTTTATTCAATGACTATTTATAGCATGGTCTAGCATTTCTTTTTGTCCCTTGTGGATGGAATAATTTTGAAGCTGAACCTCAGATCACTGGTGTGGATCTAAAGTGATGACAGACATTACCAACATCCTTACAGCTGTACCCTTGAGACTTATGTCCAAAGCCCTGAACTACCTGAATTTTTTAAACTCCAAATTATCTCTAAAGATTGTTCACTATAAGTGCTACACAACATCAAAGGTACTGTATTTCCTCCATGGAACTTGACAATATTTCTGATTATGTAATTAATAGTTAAATATGCCCTTGCAGACCCACTACTTAAACTGTTTAACCTACTTCTAGATATTGGTTTTGTCCCCGATGAGTGTCACACTACAGTCATGATGCCCCACCATAAGGTTGGCTTTGCAATTGGCCCAGGTAATTGCATATCTATCAGTCTTACAAGACTCATCTGCAAAGCTATGTGCCATATTATAACTGACTTCATTAAAAGCAATTCCAAAAATCTTATTCAATTTGATGATCAAGAGTTTGACTTTGTGAAGGGTACAGCCAGTTTGCTGAATGTGGTAAAATTCTATGAAATAGTTACAGAGGCTGTAGACTGTGGCCATGCCATACACATGCCGCATCTTTACCTGGCCAAGATTTTCAACAACATTCCCCATGATGGTATACAGAAGCTAAATATATTAAATGTCAACCCATATGTGGTAAGATAAATAACAAATGGGCTGAAAGATGAAATCCACACTGTGATTTGTAGGAGCCTCATGAGAATGCATGAAATTGACCAGTGGTATCTCTTAGGACATGGTGCTAATACCTTTATCTTTAGCCTTTAATATTTATATATCCAGGCAAAGAGGTAAGATGTCTGGCTACAAAAGTTTACAGATGACTGAAAAATGCATGTAAGTACCTAGGGTCTTGTTTTGATAATTGCCTCCCTTTTGATGATTGTGTGACAATGGTTGTCAGGAAATCCTTTTACTTAGGACAGCTAATTGCAAAAGAAATATCTTCAAGGTCTAAAGAGGTGAATACTCCCTTTCACTTAGCATTGATCAGACAAATTATTCAGTACATTGCCCCCTTCAGGGTGTATCTCAAAAAAACATATCAAGCGGTTAGAAAGACCTCACATAGTCCTAATAAAACATATAGCAGAGCCATACCTCTCAATTGTGCAGATTTTCACAGAATGTCTAGATTTTTGCTTCATATTTTTGGTCCATTTTTCATAAAAGTTTGGTTTTCAGGCAAATTAGTGGCAGATCATTAAAGTTTGAAGTTAGAAAATAATGACCATTTGAGCTTCAGACTTGATAGCATTCAGAAAATGCATACTAATGCAAAACCTGATATTCTACCGACTTTCTAATTTTGTAAGAGCAAAATTTAAATACAGTCCCTATTTTTCCACCTCTGTACCACTTATATTTATGGTTTTGTGCAGATTTCTTGATCTAAGAGGTTGAGAGTTATGAACAGACCTAAAATTCCCAAACTATAAAGAGAGGCTGGAAGCTCTATCCATTTTTTCAGTGTCTTATAGGCTTTATGGGGGGATCTGTGTCAATCAGTGCCATAAGACACTTGTTTTTCTGGGACCTCCTGTATCTCTGAAAGTCCAGTGGCTCCACCAATACTAGAACCAAGAACAGAAATATTTTCCAATAGATAAATAAAACATGGTGAAGGGATAGGTTAATAACTTGGCACCTCTCAAACTTCTGAAAATAATGTCACTTACATGTTAGGCAGTGAAACTTTCCATCTTCCTTTAAGAATAACTTAGATGATCGGATGGCTATTTATAAATGTACTCCTGCATTGACTGGTATGGTCTTCCTGCAGAAAGATGGTGTGACCTGAGGGAGGCTACTGGTGAAATGTGAATGGTCATAAGACTAAATGGCCTTGGAATATCTATAAATGTATTAATCAAAAACGTACCTTACCATCTTCTGTTAAGTGCTAAAGGTTCATAGGTTCATAGGTAGGTACTAGGCTATTAGCCCTAGGGCCTATATAAGCCTAGCCAAAAAGGTACCCTGGCATTCTCCACCCAAGAAACTTATTTTCCTGTGCCCCTGTTGAGCAGAGCCACAGAGGTGATCCCCGGGGTGAATTTCCTATTTTCCATGCAGTCATCAAGATTTTTCTTGAAGAGTGCTAATGAGGAGCTTTGTCTGATATAAATAGGTAGTTTGTTCCAGAGTATGGGAATTCTCAGGAACAGGAATCTATCCCTCCCGCATGTTCTGTGTATTGCAGTGACAAGATTTGGTCCCTAGAGCATGTAGCTCTCAGGGATTGGGATTTCTTTAAGTGAAGCATGTCCAACAGCTCTGGGTTTGACATAGCTTTGTATGTTAGGCAGAGATCGCCTCTGAGTGGGAGATATGCGACAGGTAAAGCTGGAGTTTTTTGAGACAGCCTACGTAGGGCATCTGTTTGAGGCCAGTAATCCTCTTTGTGAGGTATTTCTGCAGCCTTTCCAGTTGTTGTAGATGTCTTGTGAGGTACATACCAAAAGAGGCATTGTACTCTATAATGGGTCTAATGAGTGATGAGTAGAGGGGAACAATGGCCTCTTTTTTCCTGGATGAGAAACCTTTTGTGATGAGGTGAGACACGTAGAAGGATTTCCTGACTATTGTGGCGATGTGATTATCAAATGAGAGACTACTGTCCACCCAAGGTCTCTTATCACACTTTCGGTGTTAAGTAGACTACCACCTATGTGGTAGCTCATGGGTACAGAGTTTTACCAAACGGGATGACAATGCACCTTTTGGCATTGAGCTTGAGGCCATGGCTATGACATCAGGCATTTGTCTCTGTGAGGCCCTTTTGTAGGATGTCCATATTGTTAGGAGTTTTAATTATGGCTCCTAGTTTGCAGTCATCTGCAAACTTTGTTAGCCAAAGACCTTCTGTGTTAGCCTGTACTTCAGAAAAGTAGATACCAAACAGGAGAGTACCCAGGACTGAACCCTGTGGTACTCCACTTGTCACTGGTCTGAAGTCGGATTTGGAGTATGCTACTTTCACAGTGTGGGTTCTGTCAGTGAGCCAGTTGGCAACCCATCTTGTGACATAGGGATTTATACCTAGTTTAGTGAGTTTATCTATAATTCCAGAGTGGGGGATGGTGTCAAAAGCCTTGGCGAGATCTAGATAGGCTGTGTGAACCACCTTACCCTCATCTACAGCTTTGGTGACTACTTCAAAGAAGTCTATCAGGTTTAGGAGACATTATCTACCTTTTACAAACCCTAACAGGGTGGGGTCTAGAGTTTGGAGATTACCAATGTATTTGTTTATAAGTTCCATGATGATACATTCCATGGCCTTGCAGACCAGAATCATTAGGCTAATGGGGCAGTAGTTCTCAGGGTCTGTGGTGGCTCCACCTTTGTGGAAAGGGATAACCGTCACTCTGTGCCATTCAGTGGGCACAAAGCCTGAGGTGAAGCTATGATTGAACATGGTGCTTAGGTGGGGTGCCAGTTCGTTCTGTAGTTCATATAGAACGCAGTCTGGGATGTTGTCAGGTCCCATGGATGCTGTATTCTTGGCTTTGGAGAGTCTGTTTTTTACCTTTGCAGCCGTGATTACAGGAACTTTGCATTCTTCCGGTATAGAGATGGGCCCTTTAGGGGGTGAGAGGGGGCTAAAGATAGCAGTGAACCTATCTGCCAGGATGTTGGCAATATCAGTTGGTTCTGTATATATAGTGCTATTGTGCTGTAACTCAGAGCAGATCTGAGTGTTGCCATTGAGATTTTTGACATAACTATATAATGATTTGCAGTTGTGTTTAGAGTCAGTGGTGATTTTGTTTTCATAACTAGCTTTGGAGGATTTTATGAGGGATCTCAACTTCTTAATTAGGCTGACAAGGGAGTTCCTCCAGTCATGGGATTTTACTCTTTTTGCAACAGTTTCTTTCTTCTGCTGTAGAGTTTGTTTAAGGCAGGGGACCACCAGATTGGCTTCCTTTTTTTGGAGGATAGCATCGTGGTTCTGTTAGGGACAGAACGACCCATACACACGTGTAAGTGCTTATAAAGTGCATTTGTGTAGGATTCAGCAGTTATACCTCTATTGTCCGTCTGCATGGGTGTCATGAAGTTTAACACTTCTGTCTTAAGAAGCATGAAGTTGGCTTTGAAAAGATTTTTTACCGTGGTTTCCCTAATGGGGGGGGTGGGATGGGGATGTCTAGGGTGATTAGCTTGTGGTCAGATCTGACCAACGAGGAATTGACCTCTGGTGTGCAACACTGGTCGCCCATGTTGGTAATGACCAGATCTAGGATATTGCTGCCCCTGGTGGGGGTGTGGATAAGCTGATCCAATGCAATGCAATTTATGAATTCCAGAAAAGGTTTGCAAAAGAGTTAGTACATGAGTAGTTGAAATCGCCCATTCTTAGGGTGTTGGGTTGTACCCTAATATTTTCAAGTGTATCAAGAAATGAGGAGTGGAAATCCTAGGGCATGGTGGGGGATCTGTAGCAAGTTACAAGTTGGATTGCAGTCTTGCCCAGAGTTAGTTGTACTAGGATAATCTCGGATGCGTTATGCTGAGCAACTAGCCTGGAGGTGTGGATATCCTTAATGAATATGGACACGCCTCCACTTTTAGTGTTTCGGTCCAAGTTACATGGCTGAAAGGTGTGGTATGAATTATAGCCTTGTAATGCAGGGGTGCTCTTTAGAGCCTGGAACCAGGTCTCTGTCACTGCACAGATGTCGATGTTTTCCATTTTAAGGCGTGCCTTGAGTGAATGCATTATGAGGTTTAGACTTCTAACATTGAGTAGCATTACCCTCAGATTTTGCTTGCTTAGGGTCTATATTACAATGAAGAATGCTTAAATGTTCAATTCTGTAAAGGTCGACCTTAACAGATCGAACAGTTAAACGTTCAAAGTTGTAAAATAATAAATGAAAAAAAAATAAAACTAAAGGGTTGTAGCAGGGGGGCAAGCCCCCCTGCACCCCCCACATGATGGGCTTTACCCCCTCACCCCCTGCTACTTAAATATATCAACTCCGAGATCGCACTTCAGTGAACTACAGTGCGGAAGTGGGACATTTCCCATTCTCTACACTGTAGCGCGATCTTGGAGTTGGTATATTTAAGTAGCTGGGGATGTGTGGGTTGCAGCACCCCACTTGAGGGGTGCAGGGAAGCTTGCCCCCCTGCTTAAATCCTTTAGTTTATTTTTTTTACTTCTGATTTTTTTATTTAATTTTTAAAGTAATTCGAACACTTAACTGTTCAATCTCTAAAGGTCGACCTTTAGAGATTCGAATATTTAAGCGTTCGTGGATCCAATATAGACTCGCTTGCTTGTACCTGTTAAGGTGGTAAATTTGTAATTTGAACCTTGACTAAAAAAGGCACCATAGGGGTGGCAAGAGATTTAGCCAGTATCCGGAATCCCAAGGGCGATAGGTGCAGGCCATCTCTGGTAAAGCATTGTGGTCTGTCGATCATGTCATCCCAGGCAGACAGATACTGGATCCCCTTAGAATGACACCAGAAGCTTAGCCAATTGTTGAAGTCAATCATTTTGTCCTTGTACTGTGGTATCATTCTGGGTGATGGCAGGATGCTACTCAGGGCTAGGGTCATACTTGCCTGGCCTACAAGACTGGAGAGCTCCTCCATGTCTTTTTTCATGTAGTCCAGGGAGGTACATCTCAGGTCATTCACACCAACATGGATAGTGACAGAGTCATATTTGTACTTGTTGTGGAGTGACCTGAGTGCGTGCATTATGTGGTGGATCCTGGCACCCAACAGGCGGCTGACAGTAACTTTCTCCTTGTTTAACCTGGTGAGTGGTACATCAGTGTGCCTGACTATAGAGTCACCTATGACTAGAGTGTTTGGTACGTTGTTATGCCTTTTGGGCTGTGGTTGAGTGGCACACTGAGTTTGTGGGTTATGTGTCATTTGGGTTGTGTTCAGGGTGGAGGTTGCTTGCATTTCTCTTTTGGAGGTCTCTGTTGCTTGAACAGATTTCTATTGAGAGCCTCCACAAATATAGGTGTGTGTTTCATGTTTCTATGTGTGTGTTTTGTTAGTGTAGGTTTTGAGGGATTATGTGATGAGTGTGGTTTGGTGCAAGTGTTTACCTTCTCCTCTTGACTATCTAGTCCAGCCTTGGGTGAAGAGAACTTTGCTTCCAGTTTGGCTATATAAGTGCATCTCTCACAGGTTGTAGTGTTGGATCATAGGAGGAGAGGGTTGTCTGTGTACATGAGGCAATTGTTGCATTCCCCAAGATGCCCAGATTCATCAGGTAGACAAGAGAAATCATCGGGAGCTAACCCTTAGACATGCCTGGATAGGTGCTTATTTATTAAGTACTAAAAACTGTTTTCCTCTAGACAAGTGAGGAAAGTTGAGTGCTGTAGTAATTTGTAGCTTATTTAGTGCTTACAATGAGTTCTGAGCAAGTGCTGAGCTCAAAGAAACATATTTTAGTGCTAAAGCTAAAAAAACTAGCTAGTTCTAAGGGAAAGTTTGAAGAACAGACTTTATGGTGCCGGGAACAGTTTAACCTTAGCTAAGCATCGATGCACAAAGTATATATATATATATATATATATATATATATATATATATATATATATATATATATATATATATATATATATATATATATATATATACACACACAAAGGTCTACTTCAGATTGCCAATGTTTTAAAATGCCAACATCCATATGGCCGACAATTTGAAATGCCAACAACCTGAAATAGTGGTCTAAACTACTAAAAACAGTATTGGGCAGGGGGCAAGCCCCCCTGCGCACACCACACCCCCCACTACTTAAGTATTTTCACTCCGAGATTGCACTACAGTGCAGGAAATGGGAATCTCCCAGTTCCGCACTGTGGCGGGATCTCCGCTATCATTTGTCAGCCTTTCAAATGTTCAGTCATATGGTGTCAGCCATATGGGTGTTAAATATTTGAAAGTTTGATCAAATGAAGGGCTCCTATATATATATATATATATATATATATATATATATATATATATATATTTTTTAAATATAACAATAGCAAATGAGCAAACTGATTTAAACAAATTAGCCAATTAACCAATAAAAAAGCTAAAAACTGAGCCACGTTCCAGCAGACTTTGATCAGACAAGTTCTAACTGCATACTCATGCCACTAGGATGCAGGGGATCCTTCTCCAAAAAAAGATGGTCTGGATTAGTACTCAAGTTATGCAAACAAAGCTAGATTCAGCAGGTCTGAATTTAGTCTATGCTACAGCAAACAAGGCATACCAATTTCAGAAAGAAACAGTTCAAATAACCAGGCACAATAAGCCTTTAACCAGAAACTCCCAGTGCAGACCACACCTTCTTAATGTAAAATAACTGGCCCAAAGCCCAAGTGCTTAAACCAGAACTAATACACTTTTAGAATAACAGACACTAAGCCTTCAATCAGCAACTGCCAACTTAGAAGGATGTAAGCTACCTGTCCTGCCACAACAGTGCAGACCACAAACCTTCTTAATGTAAAACAACTGGTCTGAAGCCCAAGTGCTTCAACCAAAGGCTTAGAATAACAGTTACAATTTAATCAGGCTACTAACAACCAGTAATAAATGCAGCAGAATAAATACAATTAAGTACTTTTAAGAACAAGCAGCAAAAACAAAATAAAGTAATAAAGTAGGAAGAAACACAAATACAGTAAAAACAGATGAATAAAGTGCAATTATTTTATATAACAATAGAAAATGAGCAAACTGATTTAAACAAATTACCCAGCTAACCAGTAATAAAGCTCAAAACTAAGCCCTGTTCCAGCAGTCTTCAATCAGACAAGTTCTAACTGCACACTCCTGCCACTAGGGTGCAGGGGATCCTTCTCCAAAAGAGATGGTCTGGATTAGTGCTCAAGTTATACAAACAAAGCTATATTCAGGATGTTTGAATCTAGTCTATGCTGCAGGAACCAAGGTGCACCAATTTCAGAAAGAAACAGTTCAAATAAGCAGGCACAATAAGCCTTTAATCAGAAGATCCCACCTCAGAAGGGCATAATCTAGCCTCTCCTCCCACAAGAGTGCAGACCACAAACCTTCTCAATGAAAAATAACTGACCTGAAGCCTACGTGCTTTAACCAGAACTAATACACTTTTAGAATAGCAGACACTGAGCCTTCAATCAGCAATTCCCAACTTAGAAGGATGTAAGCTACCTGTTCTGCCACAGCAGTACAGGCCACAAACCTTCTTAATGTAAACAGCTGGTCTGGAGCCCAAGTGCTTAAACCAAAAGGCTTAGAGTAACAGTTACAATTTAATCAGGCTACTACCAAGCAGTAATGGAGCAGAAAAAATACAGTTGAGTACTTTTAAGAAGAGACAAAAGAAAAATAATGTGCAATTTTTAATTTTTTTTTATTTTAGTAAAGTGAAAGGAGAGAGGAAGAAGGAGCAGAAGAAAAATTCAAGGTTAAAAACCTAAGTGGGTTGACCTTCTCAAATGTTCTCTCTGTATTAAGTAGAGTGAACCCCATACTGGGGGGGTATCCCAGATCAAATTTACAGTAGGGGCAGGCAACTGCAAAGCCACCAACTATAACACCACCACCACAAGAATAGGGTGGGGGAGAAGGGGAAAAACTGTTTCAGGACAGATGAGAAACAGAAAACAGTGCCAGAAAATATATAAAATAATTCAGTCAGGCAGAATTAAGACATTGCAGAACTCTGAAAGGTTAAAATGCCAAGAAATATACTTATCAATCAGCGATATATTTCCAGATTGTTTGAGACTCACACTGCAGACAGAACACCAGGAGTTTCCAACAGTGTATGCAGGAATTTACAAACAAAAACTATTTTTAAATCAGCAAGCCTTGAAGCAATCCGATAACACAAAAGTTGTTAGACCAGTTTTATAAACTTCACCACAGGAATAGGGGGGAAGCAGTTTCAGGACAGATGAAAAACAGAAAACAATGCAGTTTCAGGACAGATGAGAAACAGAAAACAATGCCAGAAAATATATAAAATAATTCAGTCAGGCAGAATTAAGACAATGCAGAACTCTGATAGGTTAAAATGCCAAGAAATATACTTATCAATCAGCGATATATATTTCCAGATTGTTTGAGAATCACACTGCAGACAGAACACCAGGAGTTTCCAACAGTGTTATCTCAGGCAGTTTTGGCCACTGTTATTTGAAAGACAATACCCAAGGAATACAGTACCCCTTTGTATTGCACTGTAGTGTCAGTATATGAATATGAATTTAAGTGAGTGGAGAGAGGATGAAACTACAATATTCTGATATTTCTGTCTTGAAAGCCAAGTACACAGAGCCATTTGGTGGCATGAAATGTAAGAAAGACATTTACTGTTGTAGTGGTGTTTCTCTGCCATTTTGAGTCAGTATTACTGTCCTGAGACTTTTGTGTCAGATTATAAGATGGGCATGGCCAGTTTTAGGTGCAATGTAATCATAAACAAAGGACTGCATGGTGCCCCCAGCTATGTGGCTTTCAATCTATTCCCTCAGTAAAGCTCCTAAGGGTCTCCTCTATTCATTTATTTTATTTATTTATTTATTTTACATTTGTTGACCGGGCTAGTCTAGCTGGACATATATCCGTTTTCAGTAGAGGCCCGGGGAGAAAGGCTCCAAAAATATGAAAACAATGTACATCAAAAAAGCAAAGCAAATTACAAAATACAATGATAGGCTTGTGTAATAATGTAAGAGAAAAATTGAACAGTTAGAAAACACAAGGCAAGTCAACCAAAAACAGCTGGTTAACAATACAAATTTCAAGGATGTAACATACTGAAGTTGGCACAATAATAACTTATAAGAAAATATCACAAGATGGTAAAACATGCAGAAGGAAGATAAAAAAATGTATTTAATATAATATAAAAGAAGTAACTGGCATCAAATAGTTATATGATTTAGAGGGACAGTTAGTGGATAGAGAGGGAAGGAAGGAGTGAGGGAGAAGTAATTTTACTTTGTCTTAGTATCACTACGCAGTCCAAACAGATTATTTTTCCTTTTTTTTCATCTTTATACTTTGTCTTACCATTCAACTTTTTATACATAATTTTGACACTTGATTGACCAACATTACACTGTAATAACTGTGGACTGTTATGCAGTGTGTCTGGGGGCCACTATGTTGTGAGAAGCCATTGTGTTCTAGATCCACTGAGATTCATTTTAGGATTTTTTTCCAGCCTTTTAATCCAATGACAGCTTCAGGAAATGTATTGAGCAAGGAAAAAAAAATCTGTCTTATTTTGGTTCATTCAAGGAAGAAATAAGTTGCATTCATGGCATAATGTTCAAAGTTGACAATGTAATAGTTAAAATAAACTGAAAAGACAAATGCTCATGAACACACACAAATCACTATGTGCAAATAGTGTCTGCCCTCCACCCCAAAAAGGCATGATATGTTCCTGTAACTCCTCTGGTCTTAGACTGGGATGAAAGTGAAATAACAATTTGCCACAGTTATCTGTTTCAAACTATTAGTGTGTCATGCATACATACAACATGTCTCCTCAACCATGCCTCCCCACCTCTAGCCTCAAAAGACATAATCTTCATGTCTGACTGCTGGAAAAATAATGGACCTAGTAATGCATTTCAGGTTTGTTTCCAACAAATGCAGAAATGTACATTAATACCAAAAATACAGATTAATCACAGTTTAACCTAAATAAATATGGTTAGTCAATTACAACCAAATACAGCCTAAGATGAAAGTGAAATAACAATTTGCCACAGTTATCTGTTTCAAACTATTAGTGTGTCATGCATACATACAACATGTCTCCTCAACCATGCCTCCCCACCTCTAGCCTCAAAAGACAGCAATCTTCATGTCTGACTGCTGGAAAAATAATGTACCTAGTAATGCATTTCAGGTTTGTTTCCAACAAATGCAAAAATGTACATCAATGCCAAAAATACAGATTAATCACAGTTTAACCTAAATAAATACGGTTAGTCAATTACAGCCAAATACAGCCTAAGCAAACAGCTGCAAGATCAGTTATTTTAAAACAAAGGCACCCCTTGTACACATAAGTTGTTTCTACCTTTGCTGACCTTGTCTGATGCCTCACTGTAATAAAATATACGCTACAGTAATTCATTGCAACTGTTTCATGTTGACACACTGCAGACAATCATAATAAAATACTCCAGCTTACGTCAAACAAAAATAAAAACATATTAGCACTGCACAACCAGAATAATTGTTTAACTTAAGCAAATAGCTGCAGGCCACATTAACACACTTTAAGCCACAGACAGTAACCCCATCCAGCAATTGTAGAAACTTCTTGGCCTAGTTGGTTTCTATGACCCACAGACTAAATCAGTGGAATGTGTGCATTGTTCATTCTAATGGCCACAAATGTATGTCTAGCGTTGGCCATGAATATCACAGGCATTAGTCTCCTATATCCTACTCCAGCTAATAAACATCATTCTGCATAATTTAGAGCAGCAAATCTGGTTACTCAGGATTGCAAAGGGATGGACTACTACTATGAAGGAATTTTTCAGCATACCCCATAATTCAGAGATCCACTGAGACACAGATTGCTCTCATGTTGTGATCATTTACCTGCCTGATTCACAGAAACTGAAATACTTCAGAAAGAACAGCTTGCATTCCCTTAACTGCCAGGTAATACACTATGCCTAGAACATTACATAAAATGTATCTTAGTGCTTTTAAAGAAGTTCTAATAACTGACACATATTACACGCACCTGACCCATACTAGTGGTTTGCATGGGAGTGACTTTGTCATCTAGTTGGTAGGTGCATACACAGGTGGTTAGACAGAGTACTACGTATTACCATGTAAGCAGGGAATGGGCTACATATAATATTGTAACTGGTGTGTATTACAGATGTTTTTAGATATGTCTTGGACCCATGGATAATGACCCCAATTGTAACTCACAGACTATGGTAGAGATAGTGTACAATGCAGTACCGACAGAAACACATAATATCACGGAACCTGGATTCAAAAAATTAAAGGGATGCTTCCACTGCCTTGAGACTTTAGATAGTGTGTAGAAAACATAGTCCTCAGGGAAGAAAAGGTGCTGGTGGACTACAACACAATGTAGAAAAGAAAACAACAGCACCCAAACACGGCTAAAACTAATAAAACTCGTAGCAGTTTTATTGAAGGGGTAAGCGCTTTCACACATTCACTGCGCTTCATCAGACCAAATGTAACAAAGCAACTCAACAGTTAAATAAAGAGCATCATCAATTAACCATTCAAAACATCCAATAGAAAACAAGCACTGAGACTTACATTAAAACAACAGAATGTCATTTAAAGAGCCCCCTAGCTTTTAGGATATGTTTAATGGAAGTTCTGCCATTGATGCCTGGAAACTTATCCGGCTGCATAGTAATGATCCAAGAAAGTTCACGGCTTTCCATGTAGTTCCTAAAGTCACCCCCACGCTTGTCGTGAGTCAAAGTTTCAACAATCCTAAAACCACAAACATGGTCACTGCCATATTCCATATAATCTTTGGCCAAAGCATCACGCTCATCAAAATTATGTACACATTACAAGTGCTCCCTCATTCTCTCCCTAAGGGATCTATTTGTCTTGCCTATATAAAAGCAAGTGCATACGCTGCATTTGGCCAAATAAATGAAATTTCTACTGCTGCAGTCAGCATTCACTTTAAAACAATACTCATGATGTGTGGTCGGGTGAACAAAAGTCACTGATGGATCTATATGTGAGCCACAATAGTCAGGAAATCCTTCTATGTGGCACACCTCATCACTAAGGGCTTTTCAACCAGAAAAAAGGAGGTCATTGTCCCACTGTACTCATCTCTCATTAGACCCATTATAGAATACAACGCCCCACTTGATATGTACCTCTCAACGCATCTGTAATAACTGGAAAGGCCACAGAAATACCTCACTAAAAGAATCACAGGCCTAAAGCAGATGCCCTATGCTGACTGCCTCAAAAAACTCCAGCTATACTCTGTCACATATCATCTACTCCGAGGTGATCTCTGCTTAACATACAAGGCCATGTCATACCCAGAGCTGTTGGACATGCTACACTTAAAGAAATCCCAATCCCTCAGAGCCACACACTCCAGGGATCTAAATCTTGTTGTCACAATAAACAAAACATGCTGGAGGGATAGGTTCCTGACCCAGAGACTCCCCAGACTCTGGAATAGACTGCCCATACATGTCAAGCAAAGCGCCTCTTTGGCCCTCTTCAAAAGGAACCTTGATGACTGGATGGGAGAAAGGAAATTTACCCCAGGGATCACGTTAGTCACCCTGCTAGACAGGAGTCCAGGGAAGAAAATAGTGTGGGAAGAAATAGCCAGGGAATTGTTATGGCTAGGCTTGTATAGGCCCTAGGGCCAATAGACTAGTACCAACCTATGAACCTATGAACAATGTGGATGGATGTGGTGAATCAACATCTTCAGCAAACCATTGACAAAAGCACAGGTACTGTTATTAGAATGGGGTCTGATATTTATTCCGGCCCAACATTCTATTTTGAGTGAGACTATAGTGGATATTAAAATGTATGCTAGAAGAGTGATGATCAAAATTATGTTTCAGCCTGTTAGTAATGATGTACTAGTAGGTCCGCAGTTCAAGAAACCTAGTTTGTTTCATCCTGTCTTGAACCCGGTATTGGAGACTTTTATGAAGAAATGTGAGCAGGGCAATATGACTGTTTATAATGCTGACCATAACAAAGGTTTTTTTAACTTAACAGCCGAGGAGAGACAGGTGTTGTCTGAATTACAGAGGGACAATGATTTGATTATTAAATCACAGAAAAAGGGGCACAATTGTTGTCATGGACTTTAACTTTTACCATAATAGTATTTTAGATTTGTTGAGTGACAGCAATGTTTATGACAAAATTGATTTTAATACTGTGATTTTGTTACATGAGAGGGTGAATGCAAGTATTTCTGATTGCTTTCAGAGTAAACTGATTTCCAAAGACATTTATACCTATTTAGCAGTTGAACACCCACTTACACCCCTGTTTCAGGGGCTGCCTAAGATACACAAATGCTTGACACATCCCCTTTTTAAACCTATTGTATCTGGGAAAGGGTGGATTACAGAACCTTTCTCTATATTTATAGAGAAGAAGCTGAGACCAGTGTTGAATGAACACACACAGGTGCTGAAAGATACACAGCAGTTTCTGAATGGCCTGGTTGAGCACACTAAGGATGTGCGCTTCAATAGACAGTATCTTGAAGTGTCTTTGTTCACCTGCATACCTCATGATCTGGGTATAAACATGATTAAGGAGTTTTTGAGCTTTAACAGTGAATATAACTTGATCACTATTGATATAATTTGTTCTTTTTTGGAGATTGTATTAGAGAACAATATTTTTATTTAGGATGATCAGTTGTTTTTGCAGAAGATTGGTGTAGCTATGGGCACTTGTTGTACCAATAGCTATGCCAATGTGGTCATGGCTCAATAGGAGAGCACTTTTGTTTTTGGGTCTATCTACAGTCCACTTATTAAATTTTACAGGAGGTTTGTGGATGACCTCTTTTTTAATTTGGGATGGCACATGCCAGCAATTGGAAGAATTTATTGGTTTCATACAGAACACAAAGCATTTTTTATCTTTTACATCTAAAGTGTCTGATAGGAAAATTGATTTTTTGGATGTTAAAATTATGGTTAATGATTCCTGTGGACTCACAACTACTTTACACAGAAAAGATTGTAGGAAGAATACATTGCTGCAACGGAATAGCATGCACCCTGGCCATGTGTTTAAAAACATAGTTAAAAGCCAGGTTTATGAGACTCTTGAGGCACAACACAATGATGCACTATTTGAACCTGACCTGCTTGGTTTGAGGTCTGAATTTTTGGATAGGGGCTATCGTCACAAGGAAGTTGACAATGCAATACATGACACTGTTAGGCATAGGAAACATATGAGCCAAACATCTACCTCCGATGTCATATATTCAGAGCATATTTCCATGGCCTCTAGAAACAAAAATCTTTCTATGTCTTTGTTTTACACTAGTGACATCAATAGTATCATAGAGGTTGTGAAAAATAATTGGTCCATTTTACAGTTTGATGACCAGATCTGGAATGTTGTAGGTGAACATCCGAGGTTCACTTTTAAAAATAAGAAGTCATTAAAGAGGCAAATGTGTTATAAGAAGTATATACCAGCAGGAAGTGTGAAACCTACATCAGCTTTTAGCATGAGACATTGTTTGAGATGTAATTTTTGCTCAAATATTGATCCATTAGTGACTTTTGTTCACCCAACCACACATCATGAGTATTGTTTTAAAGTGAATGCTGACCGCCGCAGTAGAAATCTCATTTATTTGGCCAAGTGCAGGGTATGCACTTGC
This sequence comes from Protopterus annectens, assembly GCF_019279795.1. Lineage (NCBI taxonomy): Eukaryota > Metazoa > Chordata > Ceratodontiformes > Protopteridae > Protopterus > Protopterus annectens. Next base: position 1,107,191,044 of record NC_056743.1, on the reverse strand, counting down.
TTCTATATAGGCAAGACAAATAGATCCCTTAGGGAGAGAATGAGGGAGCACTTGTATTGTGTACATAATTTTGATGAGCGTAATGCTTTGGCCAAACATTATATGGAATATGGCAGTGACCATATTTTTGGTTTTAGGGTTGTTGAAACTTTGACTCAAGACAAGCATGGGGGTGACTTTAGGAACTACACAGAAAGCCGTGAACTATCTTGGATCATTACTATGCAGGCGGATATGTTTCCAGGCATCAATGGCAGAACTTCCATTAAACTTATCCTAAAAGCTAGGGAGCTCTTTAAATGACATCCTGTTGTTTTAATGTATGTCTCAGTGCTTGTTTTCTGTTGGGTGTTTTGAATGGTTAATTGATGATGCTCTTATTTAACTGTTGAGTTGCTTTGTTGCATTTGGTCTGATGAAGCACAGTGAACGTGTGAAAGCGCTTACCCCTTCAATAACACTGCTACGACTTTTATTGGTTTTAGCCGTGTTTGGGTGCTGTTGTTTTCTTTTCTACTTTAGATAGTGTGCTGTAATATACCCTACAAACTTGCAGCCATAACTTTGCATACTGTGTTTCACATTAAATAGTATGGCACTGCAGAATAATGAAGTAGGAAGGTATTCTAGTACAGCACACCATAGGTATTGGACCAGACAGAGTGTAGAGACTTAGTTCCAACAGGCAGCAGCATCATCAGTACAATATTTAAGGTGGAAGTGAGGTGCTGTACATTAGAACACTAGCAAAGTGGTGGCTTCTGGTCCATAACTATGTACAGATAACAATACACTGAATGATGCATACATTAGCGCACACAAATTATACAAGGCAGTGCATGGACCAGTGTTTCACATGAGACATAAGCGTACCCATAGCGTAGTGCACAGTCATGATCTTGTGCACACATGAGACATAAGCATACCCACAGCATAGTGCACAGTCCTGATCTCATGCACATGTGAGACATAAGCATACCCACAGAGTAGTGCACAGTCATGATCTTGTGCGCGTATTTTTGTAGGAGACACAGAGACAGATAACAGCAGCATTGCAGTTTTGAGTACAGACATGAGAAGTGAACTCTGTAGCCACTTACTCTGCTAGCAGATTTTTGAGAATCAGGGAATTCATCTTCTTGTGGTGGTGCTGAGCTGCCATGCCATGACCATTAACCAGTCCAATGCTATCCATTGTATGGAAGGCGTAGAACTATAGGCTAGAGTTAGTGTATCCTCATACCGCTCAACCTCTTAGCACAAAAAATCTGGGCAAAGCCAAAAATAATGGTGGGGCAAAGGCCAAAAAATATGGACAGATTTAAATATGTCTCTTATAAACTTAAAAAGTTCTTAGAATAACAAAGTTTGTGTTAGCATGCATTCTCTTAAGGATATAAAGTCTGAAACTCTAATGTCTGTCATTATTTGGTGATTTCAATCTTTGATAATTTGCCAGAAAAACATTAATTTTATGAGGAGCAGACCAAAAATATGAGGCAAAATTTTGGTCATTCATCAGAATCTGGACAGTTGAGATGTATGTGTATCCTGATGGGTATTCCACTTCAGGGACCTACAGAGCTTCATTATCCATGACCCAGACAAGGGTCTATATTAGAACACAGAACATTCCAAATTTTGAGTGTTCTAATATTGAACCCTATGAATCGAAAATTTAAAACATTGAACATTCAGAACAGCAAATTTTTTTCTAGGGAAAAAATTTTCTGTTCCAAAACACATACACACAACACAAGCACACCAAACAAACAGCAATTCACACACATACACCTAGACTCTTACACCTGACCCTACACTAAACTATACATGCACCACTAACTATCCACTTACCTTAACCCAAACCCTAACTCTAAGGTCTGTCACTTTTGCATAGTCACCTCACCCACACCCTAACCCTAACTCACCTACCCCGCCTTAATCCTCACATCCACACAATTGTACACTTATCTGACCCACGCCCTAACCCTAACTCACCTAACCCGCCCTAACCCTCACGTCCACACAATCACACACTTACCTGAACCCACCCGTAACTTTCCACCACAGCGCTGAAAATACTGAAGCAACAGAAACGGACAACCAAATTCTTTCCCTAGGAAAAAATTTGGTTTTCTGTTTTTTCCATATTTTCAGCGTTCACTGAAAATGGGTCGATATTAGAACACTCGAAATTTTGAAAGTTCGGTGTTCTAATATAGACCCCCAGACAGTGGTCAGAAACAGGTATGGTGCTCCATGTACCCCCAGATGATAATGAAAAGGTATGACTACAGCACTCTTCATGAGTAGCCTGGGCAGGGGGTTAAGGTGCTGAGACTGTGGAGCATCTGAGCCCATGAGCATGAGACCTCCAATGGACAGGTGTTTCAGAATGTGCAGTCATTGTTTATTCATGTAGTTATTGACCAGGTTAGAGTACTGATGAATTGATGCATGTGGAATCCTTTCAGGCAAACAAGAAACAAACATAATACAAACCATAGTAATACAACAGAAAAATTAATAAAGTCATATAAAAACTAGGGTACACAGTTATCTATGTGGTGATAACAGTAAATAAGTAACTGCAAACATCTGTCAGGTATTTTTAGTACATAAGTAACACAACCAGCAGAATGTATACTAAGTAAAACATGTTACCAAAAAAAGTTTGTAATATTTATAATAAGATGCATGTGAATCCTACAAAGTATAATAAAGTGACAGGATGAGTGCCTGATGGAGATGTCAGGTTGGAAAAGAAAAACAACCAGAGCTGGAGTTAGAAATTGGTAATTACCTGGGCTATAATATAAGATTGTAAGGAATGCATAAAAGGTATGAAGCTCTAATGTGGGAAACATTCAGGATGAGATAGGCAGTGTGAGTAAAGGACAACATGGTCATGGAATGGTTGCAATTCTGATTCAATTGGCATGTATACATAGATGGTTAATCAGAATGCCTAAAGGTGGTTAAAATAGCAATAGTGAGAGTGTCTATGAAATTAGTCTGGTGATGACCAGTGTAGCAGCTCTGGGCTGCAGCTGACTTTGAAGCCATCACAACAATGGTCAGTGTGTGATGTGTGCATTGTTGGCATGTGCCTAATCACCTCACATCTTGACCTTCTAATTGTCACTTTCTGCACAGCCTATAGAAGCATACTGGTGATTAATGGTGTGTGTGTCTTATTGAATTACCCATGGAGGTAACATTTGCTACCAGAGACCTGAGCAGGAATATCTTCATCGTATCCCTATAATTTCTATCACTGTGCATGTGTTGGGGGTTGGCATAATTTTTAAGGTGTTTGTCTCACAAGGAAAAGGTGCAGGGTTTGAATATCACCAAGGTAAAGTGGCTAGGCTTAAAATATTCCACAAGGGCAGCTAGCTTAGAATTTATCTATGACCCTATGAACCTATGAACACAAGTCATAAAACACAATTGCAATATCCACAGTGCTGTTAATAGTATCCACATGTGTTTGGATCACTGACAGGCACATCTGCTGATACTGTATATGCAAAGTGTTTTACCCAGATCAGGAACTGACGTATAGAATTGGCAATACCACATATTTTCCATCCTTACTTATGGTGATGATGTGCATGTTAGATCCAGAGTGAATTCCAGATGCTGTGTTAGTTGGAGACTCTTGGGGAGTTTGAGTGGGGAACACATATTTAAAAGGTCCATCTTGCAATAGTGATATTATGGGGATAGCCTACAGAGGACTGTGATGTTGGTGATGTGGGTGATTCTCTATCATGCTAGTGAAGCAGACCATGCTGCTATATCATTGGGTTGTCCCAGGTGGACAATGCCACCATTGTTGTTTCAAGGAAGCCCGCTGATATCAGGCATATACTATCCCCTTGTATTGGTCCCTCTGTCAGTAGAACCTGATAAATGAGGAATACATGATACATTTAGCAGCACTCAGATATGTGCCTATACCCGATGTGGCATGCATATTAGCAGGCAACAGTATATGTTTATAACCTGTATAACCTATGGAGACATATATACCTTGATATATGGTTTCTTACAGTTGCAGCCAGAGCTACCTGAAAGGAACAACATGCAGAAGGTCCCTAATGATGTATTCTCAATTTGCATTAACTGCACTATACCATACGGATTTGTACTGGGGAATAATTACATGGCATACCCTACTGGCACTCAGTTGGTCACTGATAGCCCAGCTCCACACCCAATTTATCCCAGTTATGAGTGGCCTCACTTCCCAGACAGGGATACCAGAAGCATCACTCTGTCTGTGCACCTTTTCTGTGCAGGTGTCCCACTCCCTGTGAAGGGCATGTCACCAGCAATGTCCAATATCTTGTATGCAGCATGGAGTATTATATTTGTTACCTTTCACATTTGTTGCATATATCAATAATAGCCACCTACAGTACATCCTGCTCCATCTGGTCCTAATACATCTTATCTGCGGCATCTGTGCCTAGAATGAGCATGTCATGCATGAAGGCCTACAGTAATTCCTCTGTCTCTGGAGTGCTAAAGTTTTTCATCCATTACCTCTCTTGCAGCCCATTGAAAGCCATATATTCTTGTTGACTGCACATGTCTGTCAATGGGCATGTCAGGCAGTCTATGGATATCACCTGTCTATGGCCACTGTATCTTTTGTCTTCATTCTGCAGCTTTTTAGCAAACTGCTGTACTGCGCTGCAGAACCTGTCCATGTATATGCTACTGTAATGGACATGCATGCCCTTCAGCCATTACTGCACCTGCCTACCAGCCCCATGTAGTTCTGTATACATCCTTTTACATCCCCCTACAATGTGTTGAACTATCTGACCCTATGTACAGGAGCCATTATGCCCCTTTCGTCATTTCCTTCCCAAAGTGCCTAGTACCATGTACCACCACAACTTACAATGCTATGACACTGTGCTGTGCTCACAATTATACATAAATGACACTTGGCAGTTCTCTCACTGTTACTGCTATCCCTAAAAATATTGAGTACAATGATGTCTCCTAACCAGGCAGGATTACTTCCTTTGCTATTTTTATATCTAGCTCCACAGTGTTATTGTGTAAAGTCAAGTACACTACAGATTTTTTTGTGTAAGAGTTCTCTTACAAAATGTTTCCCATGCTTTATATTTTGCTAATAAGTAAAGTTAGCGCTGCTCTGTCTGAATCCCTACAAGAATGCTATCTAATTCCCACCCTAGCTCACAATAGCCATGTTTGACACAGCTCTAGTAAAGAAGATGTTTGGGGGGGAGGTTACTGAAACAGCAAAGCTACAATCTTTCCAATCCCCGATAAGCCGATACATAGTTTGATCATATTTGTTTTTCATTAGTGTTTGATGGTTATTTTAACTTTATCATAATATCTGGCTTCAATGGATGTTGGCATTTGGCTGCTGAAAACACTTTACTGTGAGGGATGTAGATGGTTTGAGTAACAGAAGCAGCTGTATGACAGCCACCATTCCATAAATATGTGTGTGTTTTTATGCATGTGTGTGATATACAAGTGCCTGACTCACCTAGGTGCAATATCAGAGCTGGAGCTCATAAGGAAGTATGGTACAGATGATGAAAATTCAGATGGATAAAGTTATTGCTATAGCAATCTTTCCTACCTTATTGTAATGATTTGTAACACCTGTGCTTTATTTCCACTTCAAAGGTCCCTGCTTCATTGGACTACATGCATACCTCTTAAGAGTCCAGAATTTCACAGAATGTCCTAATTTGTGCCTCATGTTTTTGGTCTGTTTCTCATAAAATGTGTGGTCTTCTGTCTAATCACTGAATATAAAAGTCACTAAATAATAACAGCCATCTGAGTTTTAGTCTTCAGATCCTTAAGAAAATATATGCGGATGCAAACAAATTTTTAAGTTTATAAGAGCAATACATAAAAATGTCTCTGTATATGGGCATTTACATCCCAATTATTTTGTCTTTGTCCAGAATTCTTGTGGTAAGAAGTTAAAAGATATGGACTTGCAAACTTCACTGGAGGTAGTAGTAAAGTTAAAGAGCTATAAGGCAGACTGGGTGCTTCAACCCTTAGGTAAATTGAAGGTAATTAGACAAAAATATGTAAAATAATCCAAACAATGATTAATAAAAGTATTGTAATGTATTCATATACACCACTATCATTTCTTGATAAGTTTCTTTCAGCATATCCTACTCACAAAAGGCAGTTTACAAGTATTCTTATCATTATGTGATATAACAAGGCTGTACCTCCCCACATATCAAATGCCTGTTTTCTGTGACTAATGAATCTTTATTTCAAGAATTGTTCTTGTTATGATGAGAATATATTAGCCTCCACCCCACATGGATTAATAATTTAATTTCTTGTTTTTGAAGCAAATATGAAGCATGCTGAGGCAGTGGTTCAACCATGAGATGGATTCCACTAAGCAGAAATGTATGGTCACAGCTGTAATGCAGATAGCACAATTTACAACTTAGAAGCTTAACACAGCAGGGATGCATAATAGAAACACAGAAATGTTAATCATCAGTAAAAGTACAGTTGTGTACACTTACCATAAATGTAGATGTTCAAGTGTATTCACTGTTGCAGTCCTAATCTTGGAGGTTGTACTTGTAAAAAATCTTTAACAGTTTGCATAGATTTAGCTTTATCTTCCATCTTTTTAAGAACTTCTTCAGCCTTATTGCCTAACAGGCGGTCCTGATTTAAAGGAGCATCCAACAATTTAGCTTTAACATGATTAGGCAAAGATTGCTCCTTAAGCCAAGCATGCCTTCTAAGCACAGACCCAGTAACAGCAGCCCTGCAAGAGGCCTCTAAAGAATCAAAACCGCATTGCAAAGTATGTTTTCACACTTGTTCAGCAGAATGCATTAAATCCTGTAAATCTTTATTTTCCACACAGTCAGGAATCAACATCATGTTCTGTTTAAGCAGTCCAATAATATGCTGTTGAAATTTTAACATATGAAATTGGCAGTTTAAAGCTCTGATTGCCAAAGTTGCGAAGGTATAAACCTTTTTACCCCATCTATCCAGCGCCCTGGAGTCTCTATCAGAAGGGGTAGGACTTTTAGCAGTAGAAGCCTTAATGCCCTTGGGCCCCTGAAACATAGTCTCTGGATCTGCAACAGGATTTTTGAAAAGGAACTTGTGGGACTCAAGAACCCTGTATTATCTGCCAGGTTTACTAGGAGCCGGAGTCAGGGAATGAGGGGCCAAACTGGATTCCGAGAACACATCATCAACAATGTCTAGTCCAAGAGCCTCTTTTTGGAATCAGAAAATACCTGGCTTTCCCAGTGGAAATGCTCCCTTAAAGTATGTAAGGTTTCCCTAAAAGAAAAATCCTCATAAGGGGAAGCAGAGGAAATGAAATCCTCTGCATCAGAGTCCTCATAAGTAGGTATGTACAAATCCAGGTCATCAGAAGAGTCAGAAGAAACAGAACCCTGATCAGAATATTCATAATCAAGATCAGCCCCAGGCCTCTTGGGGGGAGGGGGGGGTTGACTACCCCTGATTAGAGTAATTAGATCTTCAGACATTTTAATCATTTGTTTTTTAGGCATAGGGGCCTGAACATGTGGCTTGGGCATCGGTTTTTTTAGACATGGATTGAGATTTAGGCCTTAGTAATGAAGGTGGTGTTGATTTAATATGCAAGTCTGTAGGCCTGAATACACTCTCAGAAGCCGGTGCCTGCACAGCGGCTCCAGACCCATCCAAGACTGAGACATCCGCGGTTTCCATAGTTGAAGTATCTCGCGGCATACTGTACTCCGAATGGCTCTCAGCAGAAGCCTGCGAATCAGAAGTAGCGGGTATCAGGGACTGTGAAACCGCCTCACTGAGTACTGGTGAACTGGCGACTGGCTTAGGAGAAGCATCGTTAGCAGTTTTGGACCTTGTGGCCTGTCTCTTTCTTTATCTTTGCATTTTTTCGGAATCCTGGTAGTCGGATTGCTAACTGATGACATTTCTGGATAATTAAACCGAGAACCAAAATATTTAGAAGCAAAAATGTACTGACGACGGATAGTGCACTGATTAAATAAAGCACAAAACTGACAGCAAGGTACATCGTGGTCAGGGCCTAGGCAAGGAATACAGTACGAATGAAAATCTTTATGAGGTATTTGCTTTCCACAAGTAATGCAATTATTAACTTTTACTGACATTGGTAAGGAGCAAGAAAAAGTTTCCCCAATGGGGTACTTAGCTTTAAGTTGATGACTTTGGTTCTGAAACTCGAAAATTAAAATTTTGAGAGTCGGCCAACCGGCACTTGTGAACTGCTTCTGCTTCGGGCACCGAACGGCAAGAAAGACTGATGTAATGGCATTGGCTTCATGTTTTATAACCCTGACGACCTGACATCATGGAAGAAGGGACAGCAACCGACGCAGGACCCAAGACTTTGTTAATCAGGCCTACTGAGGGCAATCTGCCAGCAGATTAACCAAATGTAATGACTGCAACAGTGAAACACAAAGAACATCAGCACGGACTGTTCAGGGTATAGAAAGAGACAGTTGCAATATGCAATGCATTACAACAAAGTCAGAGAGTATGCAGAAAAGGGGAAGTGAAAACTTTAAAAATAGAGACACTCACACCATGTGCCAGTCACAAATACAATATTCCTCTTACATAGTGCAATATCATTAATGATCCTAAAACTTTATCAAGTAGTCCAAACTCCATATCTATAATCTATATGAACTGCTTTACAGGCAGGAGGCTTCTGGTAAACAGTAAACAGAGTAAGTCTGTTGAAATGTAAACAGGCTATACAGAACAAGCACTAAACCATAAAGTATTTTTTAGTCTGTACATGAGCTTCCACTATAGCAGATAGATGCCTGCACCACAACACACTTTTGTTATGCTTAAAACTGCTTAGTTAAGCTTTTATTTTTAGTACATGGATATTTATTTCTATAGCATAGTTTATGAACACTTAGAATTTGATGTATTTAACTTATAAATGATATATATATTTAATAATACTGCTGTTTACCTTTTCAAGTCTTCAAGATAACTATCTATCTAAAAAAGCCTGACTAGACAGTCAGGTGTTTAATGAAATGAAACGACATTCTCATTCTTTTTAAGGGAAGAGGTTTCATCATTGTGCAACAAGTACAGAAATTCATAGGCATAGTCTTCTGTGTAGTCACAACATAATGAGGGTCGTTTTGGGGATGCAGTACTGACATCAGCACAATTCATGAAAAGAACTGCTTTCATGACACCTTATAAATTCCTGTCCAGTTTGGTGAAATGTGCATAATACTGAGAATAAGAACAATACCTCACTCTTGCCTTTCCTTTGTTGAACATTCAAATGCAAAATATTTCTACTAACGATATCATGCAAACTTGATGTCATAGAAACATTAAGCCTAAGTTACCATTCACTTCATCTAGATGTTAAGCTAACCTGGTCAGGCATCAAAGATTTCAACTTTATACAAAGCGTTTTATTTTATACTGATGCTCATATATCTTTTGATTTAGTCTTCTTTCTGTTTTGCCTAAATAAAAAGACTAGCATGAAACACATTTTGCAAAATACACTACCAGATGTATAATTCAAATACTTGTTGCAACCTATTATTCTTTCACATCCTGGAACTGTGGCATCAGATTCTCTGTTAATAAACCTGCAAAACTGACAAAAGTCATAAGCAAAGTTTCCTTTTGCGTTGTTGGTTACTGCTGTTAGTACTTGGCTATTCTGTTGAAATAAATATTCCAAATGCATTGACTTTTTGTTAACAAATTTGGTAGTTTACCAACTATGTGAACAAACACATTTTGACCATTCAGTATGTCCCACTCTTAAAAAATAATTTATTTTATGGCATTGATGTTAATATTACAATTTAAGAACATTACTAACAAGCATTCGGCTTACAAATTATTCCAATATGAAACCTGTAACATATTGAAAATGATGCAAGCCTGATCATCTACTCTATGTTCTCTAACATCATTAAAACAATATCTATGTGTTTGTATCCTCTCTGCATGAAAAAATTCTGTAATATTACCAATTTTTTCTCATAAGAGGCATCCTCAGAGGTTAACTTGGATACTATCACAGCCTGTTTTTTAAAGATCTATGTCAAATGATCGAATGGACAAATTGTCGAAACCCATATGATTGAAACCATATGATCGATAATTCAGTCCATCAAAAAAAAATTCAAAGACAAACAATACCCACATACAAACATAAAAAAAATGTTTTTGCATGGGGATAAACCCCCCTGCACTACCACACCCCCTGCTAATTATATATACCAACTCTGACATTGCACTACATTGGGGAAAAGGGAAAACGTGTTGACACCTACTGTAATGTGATCTCAGTCAGAATAGTTCGATGGACTGAATTGTCAATCATGTGGTCTTGACCATAAGGGTTTCGATGATCTGTCTGTTTGATTATTTGACAGGAACTCATTTTTTAATACATACCATTTGACTGACATCCGATGAGGGCATGTAGTATGCAAATAAAATTTTGTAATAGAGTCGCCACCTGCCAGAAAATTTTCCTGACAGTCAGGAAATTCGTTTTTTATGAGTGCTTGTAGGTATTTTGAGTCATTTGGGAGCCAATACATTTCTGAAGTATATTTCCCCAGCTGTTTAAGATTTCACTCAAATTTCCTACTTGCATTTAAATTATGCCGGCATTTTAGGAGGGGTGAGGTATGACTTTTAGCAGATCATTTGGATTATTAGAAGAATTCTTTCAATGTTGCAAATCAGCAGCACACAAAGACTAAAACAACTGAGATTAATTATATATAAAAATAAAACAATTGATCTGTCCACCAGTTATACTTTGTTCTCTATGGTGAAATTATGTTTTTCCCTTCAGTATAAATAATATTGTGGAAATGAACAAAACTGGATTCAGGAAAATCATAAAATATACATTTTAAGAAAGGAGTGTACACACATCATTCATTCTTTTCCTCTTGTCCACATTTGCAAACTATGACTAGTTTCAACAATCATAACAACTGGCAGAGCCGTAAAAATGCTATAAAATACTTTTTAACATGTTTTAGAGTATTTATGTTGTTGCTCATTTATTTCATTTAGACTATTTCTGTTTCTTCAAAATTATTAGCGTGATTAACTTTGAAGGACAACAAATGCACATTTACTTATTGAAAGGGTTGACCATTGGGCGGGACAAAGAGCAGGACTTTTGATAGGTTTTTGTCTATTCCAAAGGTGGCAACTCTAATTTATAAAGGATGGCTTGTGATATATCTCACAAATAAATTTACTGAGTGCAACATCTATATTTGGTGAAATATCTTAAAATTGCTTCTGTACCTTAACTTGAATGTGCATACCTTAAAAAATCCTGTAATAGTATACACATAAGGAACACTATTTTCTAATTCTACTACACTAAAAAAGCAAAAAACAAAAACATTATTTATAAGCCATCAATAAAAGCTTAAAATGCACAAATAAATAAAGGTAAATGAAAAAAAGTCTGACATCACTGTGGCAGAGAATAGACAAATGTCATAGCAAATGTCATTGTCAGTGGGGAAATGACATGCTCATGTCTGTTGTTGCCATATGATAAATCATATGAAGGCTGGGGTCTTATCAAGGTAATCATATTTATGGCAGGTGAAGAGGGCATTACACTGAAATAGCCATTGAGTTTAGAAATATCTGTATCTATATCTATATGGGGATGTACCCAGAATAATCATATTTACAGAATACTGATGTGACAAAGGTCAACAAAAAAGGCTGACAATGACACATCAACAAACCAATATACACACTTTAGGAAAATACAATGCAAAAAACACATATTTTTGTAGGAGATAACTCCCTTCCCTCTATGTGGGGTTTGTGCCCTCACACCACATACTACTTAGATATACTGAGATTGCTCAGTAACAAAGGGTATAATTCTAAACCTTTTTATTAATGCAGTTTTACACAAATGTCAATCAGCTCTCCTGTTAACCAAATTAAGTTAACAGGAAGCAGTTGACTAATTCACCATTTGACAAATGTAATGATCCTAGCGTTGTCGCCTCACAGTTAGACGCTGCTCATTCGATTCTCAGTTAGAACGTCTTCTGTGTGGCGACATGCGTGAATGGGTGTTCCTTCGTTGAAGGTTGTGCGTTAGGCCCGGCAAGCCAGTATGTAAAAATCTACTGCCAATCATTAGCGGACCGGAGTTCCGCTGTGGCGGCCCCTAACCAGGAAAAACCGAAAGACACAAAAAATGATCCCATAAAGCTATAATGGTGTATTTATTTTGAGTTATAACAAATACATCTATCTATATATATATATATATATATATATATATATATATATATATATATATATATATATAGAGAGAGAGAGAGAGAGAGAGAGAGAGATAACTGTATACATAGATATATACAGATATATATATATATATATATATATATATATATATATATAGAGAGAGAGAGAGAGAAAGAGATATAGATGTAGATATAGATATAGATATAGATATACAGTTGTCTTCTATATGAGAGACATTCTTAATGTCATGGTTAAAAAACATATGTAAATACAAAAATGGTGGCCAGCACAATATGAGAGTGTGCTGGCCACCATTTTTGCATTTACATATGTTCTTCAGGCCGTTGCACCTGCCAACTTGTGAAATATTTTTGTTTCAAATCATATTAAACAATCAGAAGTATGCAGAAGGGGAAAGGTTTTTCCTTGGGTAAAAAAAAAAGTAAACAAAAAAAAAGAAAAAAAAGTTTTTGGGGTTTGGAAAATGGTAAAAAACAGGCTATACAGAACAAGCACTAAACCATAAAGTATTTTTTAGTCTGTACATGAGCTTCCATTATAGCAGATAGATGCCTGCACCACAACACACTTTTGTTATGCTTAAAACTGCTTAGTTAAGCTTTTATTTTTAGTACACGGATATTTATTTCTATAGCATAGTTTATGAACACTTAGAACTTGATGTATTTAACTTATAAATGATAGATATATTTAATAATACTGCTGTTTACCTTTTCAAGTCTTCAAGATAACTATCTATCTAAAAAAGCCTGACTAGACAGTCAGGTGTTTAATGAAATGAAACAACATTCTCATTCTTTTTAAGGGAAGAGGTTTCATCATTGTGCAACAAGTACAGAAATTCATAGGCATAGTCTTCTGCGTAGTCACAACATAATGAGGGTCGTTTTGGGGATGCAGTACTGACATCAGCACAATTCATGAAAAGAACTGCTTTCATGACACCTTATAAATTCCTGTCCAGTTTGGTGAAATGTGCATAATACTGAGAATAAGAACAATACCACTCTTTCCCTTTCTTTGTTGAACATTCAAATGCAAAATATTTCTACTAACGATATCATGCAAACTTGATGTCATAGAAACATTAAGCCTAAGTTACCATTCACTTCATCTAGATGTTAAGCTAACCTGGTCAGGCATCAAAGATTTCAACTTTATACAAAGCGTTTTTATTTTATACTGATGCTCATATATCTTTTGATTTAGTCTTCTTTCTGTTTTGCCTAAATAAAAAGACTAGCATGAAACACATTTTGCAAAATACACTACCAGATGTATAATTCAAATACTTGTTGCAACCTATTATTCTTTCACATCCTGGAACTGTGACATCAGATTCTCTGTTAATAAACCTGCAAAACTGACAAAAGTCATAAGCAAAGTTTCCTTTATTGCTGGTTACTGCTGTTAGTACTTGGCTATTCTGTTGAAATAAATATTTCAAATGCATTGACTTTTTGTTAACAAATTTGGTAGTTTACCAACTATGTGAACAAACACATTTTGACCATTCAGTATGTCCCACTCTTAAAAAATAATTTATTTTATGGCATTGATGTTAATATTACAATTTAAGAACATTACTAACAAGCATTCGGCTTACAAATTATTCCAATATGAAACCTGTAACATTTTGAAAATGATGCAAGCCTGATCATCTACTCTATGTTCTCTAACATCATTAAAACAATATCTATGTGTTTGTATCCTCTCTGCATGAAAACATTCTGTAATATTACCAATTTTTTCTCATAAGAGGCATCCTCAGAGGTTAACTTGGATACTATCACAGCCTGTTTTTTAAAGATCTATGTCAAATGATCGAATGGACAAATTGTCGAAACCCATATGATTGAAACCATATGATCGATAATTCAGTCCATCAAAAAAAAATTCAAAGACAAACAATACCCACATACAAACATAAAAAAAATGTTTTGCATGAGAACAAACCCCCTGCACTACCACACCTGCTAATTATATATACCAACTCTGACATTGCACTACATTGGGGAAAAGGGAAGCGTGTTGACACCTACTGTAATGTGATCTCAGTCAGAATAGTTCGATGGACTGAATTGTCAATCATGTGGTCTTGACCATAAGGGTTTCGATGATCTGTCTGTTTGATTATTTGACAGGAACTCATTTTTTAATACATACCATTTGACTGACATCCGATGAGGGCATGTAGTATGCAAATAAAATTTTGTAATAGAGTCGCCACCTGCCAGAAAATTTTCCTGACAGTCAGGAAATTCGTTTTTTATGAGTGCTTGTAGGTATTTTGAGTCATTTGGGAGCCAATACATTTCTGAAGTATATTTCCCCAGCTGTTTAAGATTTCACTCAAATTTCCTACTTGCATTTAAATTATGCCGGCATTTTAGGAGGGGTGAGGTATGACTTTTAGCAGATCATTTGGATTATTAGAAGAATTCTTTCAATGTTGCAAATCAGCAGCACACAAAGACTAAAACAACTGAGATTAATTATATATAAAAATAAAACAATTGATCTGTCCACCAGTTATACTTTGTTCTCTATGGTGAAATTATGTTTTTCCCTTCAGTATAAATAATATTGTGGAAATGAACAAAACTGGATTCAGGAAAATCATAAAATATACATTTTAAGAAAGGAGTGTACACACATCATTCATTCTTTTCCTCTTGTCCACATTTACAAACTATGACTAGTTTCAACAATCATAACAACTGGCAGAGCCGTAAAAATGCTATAAAATACTTTTTAACATGTTTTAGAGTATTTATGTTGTTGCTCATTTATTTCATTTAGACTATTTCTGTTTCTTCAAAATTATTAGTGTGATTAACTTTGAAGGACAACAAATGCACATTTACTTATTGAAAGGGTTGACCATTGGGCGGGACAAAGAGCAGGACTTTTGATAGGTTTTTGTCTATTCCAAAGGTGGCAACTCTAATTTATAAAGGATGGCTTGTGATATATCTCACAAATAAATTTACTGAGTGCAACATCTATATTTGGTGAAATATCTTAAAATTGCTTCTGTATCTTAACTTGAATGTGCATACCTTAAAAAAACCTGTAATAGTATACACATAAGGAACACTATTTTCTAATTCTACTACACTAAAAAAGCAAAAAACAAAAACATTATTTATAAGCCATCAATAAAAGCTTAAAATGCACAAATAAATAAAGGTAAATGAAAAAAAGTCTGACATCACTGTGGCAGAGAATAGACAAATGTCATAGCAAATGTCATCGTCAGTGGGGAAATGACATGCTCATGTCTGTTGTTGCCATATGATAAATCATATGAAGGCTGGGGTCTTATCAAGGTAATCATATTTATGGCAGGTGAAGAGGGCATTACACTGAAATAGCCATTGAGTTTAGAAATATCTGTATCTATATCTATATGGGGATGTACCCAGAATAATCATATTTACAGAATACTGATGTGACAAAGGTCAACAAAAAAGGCTGACAATGACACATCAACAAACCAATATATACACTTTAGGAAAATACAATGCAAAAAAAACACATTTTTGTAGGAGATAACTCCCTTCCCTCTATGTGGGGTTTGTGCCCTCACACCACATACTACTTAGATATACTGAGATTGCTCAGTAACAAAGGGTATAATTCTAAACCTTTTTATTAATGCAGTTTTACACAAATGTCAATCAGCTCTCCTGTTAACCAAATTAAGTTAACAGGAAGCAGTTGACTAATCCACCATTTGACAAACGTAATGATCCTAGCTTTGTCGCCTCACAGTTAGACGCTGCTCGTTTGATTCTCAGTTAGAACGTCTTCTGTGTGGCAACATGCGTGAATGGGTGTTCCTTCGTTGAAGGTTGTGCATTAGGCCTGGCAAGCCAGTATGTAAAAATCTACTGCCAATCATTAGCGGACCGGAGTTCTGCTGTGGCGGCCCCTAACCAGGAAAAACCGAAAGACACAAAAAATGATCCCATAAAGCTATAATGGTGTATTTATTTTGAGTTATAACAAATACAGCTATCTATATATATATACACATACACACACACACACACACATACACACACACACACACACACACACACACACACACACACACACACACACACACACACATATCGATATAGATATATATCCATGTTGCTCAGTGTTAATTATACCCTGTTGTCAGTATAGCCTTTTGTAAAAGTACTCCTCAGCTTGATCAGTGAGGCATATAAATATCAAGAACAGAGAAAATATTTAACTTGATCTTTCCTACTTGACCCCAAACAAACAAAAAATAAATAGGAATTATAATTTAAATCTGGCCTTATTTATTACTGCTCTGAGCTTTTAACAAGGCTCATGACTGCCTGTTTTTGACTCCTTTGGTTTATCCTTGTGAAATGTCCAACTCTGAGCAAGTCACTTTAAAAGGACAGCGCTCCTTGTTAATCCCTGACATAAAATATTTATTGCTGGTAGAATTAATTATATTGAAAAACAAATAAAATAAAATGTAAACATTCCATAATATATAGAATATTTTACAGATTAACGGTTTCCTTTAGTGAAATATATGCTCACTTTATTTTAACTTCAAATTCACACTAGGCATAAATAACCTGACATAGCATTATTTCACATTGAATGGAACAGAAATAATTTATTATCTATAAATGGATTGCAGTATTTATCAGATGGAAAGCTTTTTGCAAATTGTATTTTATAATTCATCCACATTTACCTATAAAAATAAGTAAAATAAATATATATGTGTTGATATTGGAGAAAACTGACAGCAGCAACATTAACAAGTACAATTTGATGTGTACTTTTATATTGATGTGATACCTTACAGTATGCCACTAATGTTCTTTGTTTAGGTATTACAGAGGAAAATAAATGCTGAATCCAGGATGCAAAAGGATAAAGGCTTGGTAATGATGTCTGGTTTCAGACAACAGTTGCAGGACCTACTAGATAAAGCAGGAGAACATGAATTGGTGTTAATAATGGGTGACTTGATTGCATATATCGGGACAGACAGAACAGGATATAAGGACAGCCTGGATCCACATGGATGGGGCAACAGGAATAAAGAAGGAGAGGCCATTCTAGACTTCTCTCTGGTAAATGGCTTGATAGTGGCCAGCACATGGTTCAGAAAGAGATACAGTCACAAGATCACATACAAGAGTGGCCAACATGCAACTCAGGTAATCTTCCTCCTAGTAAGGAAATGCACTGGGGTAGATGATTGCAAAGCTATCCCCGGTGAAACAGTCAGCCCACAGCACAGACCACTGCTTGTCACAATCAGCTAAAAGCAGTAGTCAGAGAAGGCTCCAATGCCAACAGAGACCAGGCTAAAGACTTGGAAGTTGGCTGGAGACAAAGTACAACAGGTCAATTTTTTACTCGGGCCTCTATCACTTCAAGAAGGGGAGGAAATAGGTGGAGTTGAAGAAGAATGGCAGAATCTTAAAACAGCATGTGTGAAGACTACAGAGTAGACATGTGTCCGAGCCAGGTATGGAAATAAGGTACATAAGGAAAGCTGGTGGTGGAATCCAGAAGTCCAGGAAATCATCAAAAGAAAGAAGGAGTTTTTATTTGTATATCTTCTTGTATCGATGCACAATTTCTTTATTGTATCTCTGTGAATAATTATTATATTGTTAAAAATTTAATAAAAAATGTTTAAAAAAAAAGAAAGAAGGAGTGCAGGAAAAAGTGGGAAATAAGAAAAACTGACCAGGCTAGAAAGGACTACTGGTTGGCTAACAAAGAAGCTAAGAAAGGAGTTGCAATAGCAAAGAACAGGGCATCAGAGCCACTGTACCAGCTTCTGGAAAGTGACTTAGTAGGGGGCACAAACAAACTAAATCAGGTTGCAAGGCAAAGACAGAAAGATAAAGAAGATAGTCAGATACCCTTCATAAGGGATGCCAGCAACAACCTGCTCACCAGTCCACAGGACATCAAATGCAGATGGAAGGAGTATTTCCAGCAGCTTCTGAATGAAGAAAACCCCACAGAAGTTGTACGGCCCTAGGCAAAGCCTATGATGAGAGAAGAGGAGCCCACCCTAGAAGAAGTAAGAAAAGCACTGGGGAAGATGAAGTCAGGGAAAGCAGCAGGCTCGGATGAGGTCACAGTACATATGATCAAGATGCTGGGTGAGATGGGGGGAAATGACTCCTGAGGAGAGAAAGACATATGCCAGATGACTGGAGAATAAGCATACTCATGCCTGTGTACAAGAACAAAGGGGACAGCCACAACTATGGGCAGTACAAGAGGCATCAAACTTCTGTCACATTGCCTGAAAGATCTGGAAAGGGTGATTAACAAACAGATACGCAGAGTAGTAGAAAGCAAGATGGGAGATGATCAGTTCAGATTCAAATCAGGATGCAACACAACTGACCCAATGTTTGAACTGAGACAGATAGATGAGAATTGAATCCAACTGGGCATTCCTAGACATGGAAAAAGCATATAACAAGGTCTCAAGAAAGCTGATTTGGGCAGTGTTGTGGTGGTTCAGAGACCTAGAAACATTAGTAGAAGCTGTGCAGGCTATGTACAAGAACTCAATGACTCAAGTATGAACAGTGTTTCTTCTCATAGAGGGATTCCCAGTGGGGGTGGGTGTGCCCCAGGGATCATCTTTGAGCCCACTGCTGTTTATACTGGTGATGCACTACATTAGCAAACAAGCTGGATGGAAAAGTTGCTGTATGCAGATGATGTGGCAGTACAGCCAAACTCTGAGCAAGAACTTCAGCAAAGGATAGTGGACTGGAATTGGAAATTAAGGCACATGGGATGAAACTAAGCACAGATAAGATGGTGGTAATGGCAGCAAATTGGGCAAATCAGACGAAGCTGAGAATTGAGATAGAAGGGAAGATAGTGGAACATGTAAATAACTTCAACTATCTGGGAGGGGTGGTTAAGGAGAAGGGAAGTCTGAATGACAAAGTCAAAGCTAGAATCAGGGGGGCTGCAGCCATTTGGCATAGAGTGTCAGGTGTAGTGACACAAGAATGTCAAATAAGCTAAAAAGGAAAGTGTACAAGACAGTGATGCAATCAGTAGTACTATATGGTACAGAAACCTGGACAGCAAAGGCAGAGCAGTTGAGGAAGCTAGAGCTGATGGAAATGAAGTGCCTGAAAAGGGTGGTAAATGCACACTGTGGGACAGATGAAGAAATAAGGACATAAGAGCAGAAGCCAAAGAAGCTCCAATTGCAGAAAAGATCAAAGAAAACAGATTTTAGTGGTTTGGACACATGCAGAAAAGCAAGAAACAATCTGAAGAAGATTTGGGGCAGTCAGGAAGAAGGCAAGAGGAAATGAGGGCATCCAACAAAGAGGTGGATGGATTGTGTGAGAGAAGATCTGCAACAATCAGGCATGAGTGCCGAAGAAGGCAGGAGTGTGGCATTGAATTGACAGCGATGGCGACAGTTAACATGACATCCTGACCCCATGTAGAAAATGGGAAAAGGAGGATGATGATGCTGATGAGTTATTGGATCAGTTAGACAGGAAAACAAGAAAAATACTTTATCAAATGATTTATAAAAATCAGTATATACCAATATTATATAGTCACCATTCTGAAGGAGGTATGGGCCTCCTCCAAACTTGATTACACGTATAGATTTGCAATCGTAGATCTGCATACATATCTGCTGACCTCACAAGATCCATACATAGTGAAAGTTAAAACATGAGGACAACAGGTCTAAGATGACATTCCTGCTTAGTTCAGCAGAAGCATAAAAGTGTCAAGTGGGAATGGAATTTAAACCAAAAGTGGACAAAAATCAGGCAGCAACTGAATGTGCCAAAAATGAAAGAATATAAGGTGAATGATCAGAGCAGAAGGCAAGAAATGTGGAAAAGGCATAAATATAGTTGAAAAACAGAAAACTCCTAGAACCAGCTCATGTCAATTTGCATCTGATGCAAGAATGGATAAGGAGAGCTGAATTTAAACCAAACGACAAAAGGTTAATATTAGCAGCTCAGGACTGTGGACTATGTACACATTTAAGTCCATTGAACATGTGAGAAAAACAGGCAAATGCAAGTTTTGGAAACAGTAGCACATCTTGTTGCTGAGTGTGATACACTAATGACAGAGGGCCTGTATATTGAAAGGAATAATAATGTGGCAAGACTGTTGCATTAAGGATTATGCAATCATTACAACACTGAAGTAGGTGAGAAGCATTGAAAACATGAACCACAAAGCATCTCAGAGAATGATGATATTTATATCGCAAGATCTCCCATTACCAACAGCTGAAAAAATAGATGCTAGAAAACCAGATATAGTAGTCCATGAAAAGAAGACAAAAGTAGCATTGATCCATGAAATTGCTACACCCAGTGACTACACTGTCTTATGTACAGACACAAAGTGATAAAATACTAATATCTGGAGGCAGAAATGAGGGCAGTGCGGAAGAAGGATACCCAGACAGTCCTACTAGTATTAGGAGCAATGGGTCTCATAAAACATTTACAGTCATATTTGCATATGCTACCAATACATATAACTTTTTATGACCTGCAGAGTTAATAAATTCAGGACACATTGTGGGTGCTGTGAAGAGCACTTTTGGAAAACATCAAAGACTGAAACAATACTAGTTTCATGAACTTTAATCATACTTTGACTTAGGAATGGGGTCCATTCTTATCATAGTATTAGAAGCTAAAAAGACTTTGAGAAATTAAACCTGAATTAGTGTCATAATTAGATGAAGAAATGATAGTTCAGTTAAGGAAGCAAAGAAACTAAGGATATTTTTGTTTTCTTTTTATGTTATGCGTTAAAATGTTGCTCTGCAGCTTGAGATACAAAACAGAATATCTAAGCCTGTAGAAGTTCATATTTTAAGGCAGTCTGGTGTGACTGGTCAAATTTGTTTTTTACCTTTAAGTCTGCACAGAAAAATATGCAAGCTATCTGAAATAATACTGCTGCTTTCACATAACACCACATTTTAAAATAACACACCTTATATAATAAATAAGGCCATACCGAATGTAATGATATTGTACTTTGGCATTTCCTTCAACTCCCTAAATTCAGTGTTTTTCAGTAAATCTGGCATTACATGGCAAGGTACAGGTTTCTTCATTCATGCACATTCTAGATATTCTATGGCATATAATTATGATTTATGAGTACTTTTGCAGTCCTTTAACATATTTTCTTATGGTGCAGGGCTTATATATAAGTGTCAAATAAAATGCTACCTTACATTCTTGTATAAGAATTGTACAAAAAAAATAGAGTTAAGCATGACTTATGGGAGTTTTCAAACTGGCCATTAGCATTGCTAGATTCCACTCTTTTATTATAAGTACTTAATCAAAGGAAGCCTAACAGGGACACTTGCATCCCAGAAGCTTATTTTCCTAATTCCTAGAAAAGAACATCTTCATGCTGGATTAGCAGCTGGACCACAAGTCCCTGGAGAGTTATGTCATTCAGTACATCGACTGGGTTGATACTTGGAGTTTGCATGAGAGTTGGTCCAAATATCATTCCTAGATTCTCCGCATTCATCCGGTTGACCTCTTTATGATCAGTAACCCTGAAATACCAAAGAAGTATTCTGTATTATTATGTAAGCAATACTTCTTCATGAAAGACTGGCAATTGAATAATATATATCATTTTATTAACACTAAACAAAAAATGTTAAACCATATGAAAAAGTTTAAAAGTTATGTTATTTCGGTACCCAGATAATTTCTGTTTTGATATTTCATCTTATGTTTTCTAACTCACAGTAGAAATGTCGCAATTAAATTAACAAGTAACACATTTCAGTCATTTTAACCAATCATGCAAATAGAGAGTTAATTCATTAAAATAGACAAACTTAAGCTCCTTGCTAGAGTTGTATTTGTGACAACAACAAAAAAAAGGTTGAAGGAGCAGCTAAACTGTGAAATTGGGGGGGGGGGCTTTCCATCGACAGAATAAAAAAGTGAGGTGGTAATTATTTCTGCTTTACATTTGAAAAGTACCTGTTTCTGTTGCCATTGTTAGGTCAAATTGTTTGTACTTTTAAAATTCAGTATTTATGAGTAACCATTGTAATTTGTTTAGCAATCTTTATGTGATGTTTTCTGTAATTTTTTTGTAGTGTTTGTTCTGAAGAGGTCTTTGTGGAGGGAGAAGCACTGGCCAAATAAATCTGAATGGCTCTATCTTCTGAAGGAGAGTGTGTTAAACTTCAAGCCCTGATGCATATCCGAGCAGCTAAGGGTCTAAAACAAATTGTATATCTCTTATCCATTTTTATTAAATACTTATTTTGTATAGCAGGCAGTGTTTAATAAACTTAGTTTCAATATTTGTGGCCTTTTAGTACACAGACTTTAGTGAAACCCCTTTTGACTCATGAAGTGAAAATGAATTAAGCGCAGACAGTTAAAGAGATATAATGTCACTTTACAGCAGGCTTATTAACTGTCTCATTCATGACTTATGAAACAAACTAATGATTCACTTTTTTAAATTGTGCTAATACTGCAATTGTATTCTGTACATGCAAACATACTGTATGTCCTCCACAGACTGCTGTGGGAATTAGGTTATAAATCAGGACAAATTAAATGCCAGCAATCTGTTAAAAAGAGCAATTTTCTTATCAGGACAGTCTAAAGACATTATGCACTACTTATCCATCTATAACTTCTTATAATATAATCATCACCCCATGGTAGCTGGGAATATGCTACATCTGAAAGTCTTGGGATAAGATTTATAGCCAATTACTTTGCACCTGCTCAGCACTAATTATCAAGCATCCCTGTAGCACAATGTGAACCTTGACTGCTCAGATATATCAAGGCTTGCATAGTAGCATTACTTCAATAAAAGGAAAGCATACCAAAATAGCTGTAGCCATATTACAGGAAAAAGTACTATTTAGGCAGGTTCAGTATGGAGTCATGCTAGAAATTGATCATACCACAGGAAGGGCAAGCAAGTATGTTCAGGAGAGCCTAAGGTTATGCACACTCATGCATGCATGCAGTGAAGTACCAGTACACAACTTTGTCACATGTGCAGTGGCAGCGAACCCAAAGAGGGATGTCACAGCAAGTAGTGACACAGTTCATGATATAAATGAGGAGGAAACAGAGATATAGTATAGTTAGAAAAGAGAGACTAATGAGCAGTGGAAAACACACAAGGATAATCAACTATAATGAATGAAAGCTCAGGGTGAAGTGTATTTATTTTTGAAGAGAAGCCCACATTTTTCACATAAGATGATGATGGATAGCTGCAGAGGGTCTTTAGAAATGGTTGTAGCTTAGACATTGGGAGAAAGGAAGTTTGCAAGAGCAGGCAAACAAATAGAAAATACAGACACAAATAGACCTGGAAGGCAGCCATGCAAATGGTGAAGAAAACAGTAGATGGAGACAGACAAATGGAAGATGGACACTTGTAACAAGGGAGAGTGGACAATAAACATGCTATGGTGACTAATACATAAGGCAGCTGAACACACATGGGTGGGGCTAGAGTATGGAAAAAAGGAAATGCCAGACTAGCCCATAGGCCAAATTGTACTGCTGTTAGTCATTTACATGGCTAATGTCATATGTAGCTTATGCCTCCCAAGGCCCAGTGGTTAGGGCATGCTGATCACATGAATCAACTGGATTGCCAGCAGGTGATCCATGAAGGTGAGCTATACGTTCACCTCCAGTCTATTGTAACTGCTGCTGCTGGGAGACCAGAGAAGACCCTACTGGAGCACTTTCAGAAGAGGACTCATCACCTTCATCTCCTGAGTAGTGGCCACAGAGGTTGTCAGTAAGCTTTTCAGGTCATCTTCAGGAGGGTGATGCCCAGCCCCCTGCTGTGAGGTTGTCTTAGTGGACACTGCTGATACAATATCAAAGACCGATAAAAAACTATAAATTCCACCATAACCAAAGGTCTTCCTACAAAAAAACACAAAGCAAACGTAAGAATGAACAACCAGCACAGCTAAAATGGCAAGTGTTATTTATTAAATACAAAAGTAAGCATTTTCATGCATAAGCACCTTTTCAGACTAAATTCAGACAAGCCAAACAACAACTTAAATACAATTTAAAATGAAAATATCCAATCAGAATTCACAATAAAAACAACTGACATAAAATCCTATTAAATAATATGATAACAAATCAATGCTTAATCTTACATCGTTTTAAATAAGGTCCTAGTGATGTGTTTTCATTCAGACGATAATTCCTATCTGCTTTCAAAGTTAGAATCCACTTAAGTTCATTAGCCCCAGTTTTATTAAGGAAGTCCCCACCTCTAGTATTTTTAGTAGTTAACTGAATCACATTAAAGAGAAAGCTCTAGTCAGAATGCAGATTAATATGCTTATATAAAGCATTCATACTAACTTTCCTCTTGTTGTCTCCAACATGCTCCAACACACTTTCTCTCAAACTACAAGTCATCATCCCTACATAAAAACTAGGACAAACTGTGCAAGTTGCTAAATATACCGAGTTTGTACTGCTACAGTCTGCATATAACTTAACATCATACCTAATATTAGCAACAGGAAGAATTAAATAAGGGACTTCAGAAATGAAAGAAAAGGCTTTACAACCACAACAAGGGTGTGTACTAACTCTTGAAGATAAGAGGCTGTGGCATAAAATTACCTTTAAAGCAGCCTCTGTTTCAAATTCTTTGCATTCATAAAATAAAATTGAGGTTTGTCTCCAATAAATTACTTATACCTTCATCGGCTAGCAAGATTGGCCAATTTCTCTTAATAATGTTAAAGACATCATTCACTTCACTGGAATAGGTGGGACCAATTCTCAGACAACCAGAATTTTGCCTCTTGTTGTTCCTACTATGTGGAAAATAGAGGTTATTGATACCTTAGAGCAGGTTAAAGGCTTGCATCAGATGCGAGGGAGACCCTACTTTTCTGATGTTCCACATAGCAGGAAAAACAAGAAGTAAAATTCTGGTTGTCTGAGAAGTAGATTCTAACTTTGCAAACAAATATGAATTATGGTCTGAATGAAAACACAGCACTAGGACCTTATTTAAAAGGACACAAGATTAATTATTGATTTGTTACTATAGTATTTAATAGGACTTGATGTCAGCTGTTTTTATTTTGAAATATGATTGGATGTTTTCATTTTTAAATTGCATTTAAGTTATTCCTTGGCTTGTCTGAATTTAGCCTGAAGAAGTGCTTATGCACGAAACAGCTTACTTGTGTATTTAATAAATAACACTTGTCGTTTTAGCTGTGCTGGTCGTTCCTTCGTACGTTGGCTTTACAATATCAAAGACATCTACCAGCATAGGCTAAGACGACTATTGCTGCTCCTCTGTCACCCTCATAACCAGACTTTCCAAAGTTAAAAAGCAAAAAAAAAAACATTAGTACACACATATGTGGCACAAAATATTACAACCGTGCAGTACAGTAGTGCACATGTCGAACAAACCTTACTGCCAGGAAAAGTTATCTTGCCTCCTGAAATACCCTTCCAAATTTGCTTGCCACAACTTGGGTGCTATAAGGACTGGTAGCAATGAGTGTGGATGATTACAATAGAAGAATGGAGGATATCCTACCCTCCGAGACATACAAGGAAGTATTGAGAAATGTATATGAATTACTAGACATTATTTTGTCCTGTAACTATGTGACATTTAACAAAAGGTATTTTTTAGAACATATAGGTGTGCCTATGGGATCTCTGTGTGGTGCCAGTGTGGCTAATCTGGTCATGGCTTACTGGGAGAGAGAGAATGTGTTGACCAATTCCTTCATTAAAGACAGTTAATTAATGAATACCCATTTTTTAGACGATATATTCATTAACCTAAAAGGTGATGAATGGGTAGCCCAATCCCTTTTAGAATTTTTCAACTTATCTACTGAGTTTCTCAAGTTCACTTTTTGTTTTGCTAAGGACAAGATAGCATATTTAGATGTGGACCTGGAGAAAGATAGTGTTAATGAGTGTTTTATAGCTAAAATTCACCAGAAAGAAACCTTCTTCAACATCTATTTACACTTTGATAGTAGCCATCCATTTTCACAAAAGAGGGCTATTGTAAAGGGTCAACTGGTAAGGGTGGCCAGGATGGTGATGAGGGAAAGTGACTTCTTGGAGGAATCTGACTTTATGACAAGTCTTTTCCTAAATAGAGGATATCCGGAAGGTTTAGTCGTCGACCTCTTTATGAAAGTACATAATAAGAGGGAGAAGGGTTGTATTTACCCATTTTAAATCAGCTCAACAAAGGACAAGCTATTTCTATCCCTGGTCAGGTTCCTAGAGTAGCCCACCCTTGTAGTTTCATCCTGACATACAGTCTGGATGCAAAGGAGATTGTTTCTATTATCCAAAAAATTGGAGTTTAGTGAGACAGTCCTGCCCAAAAGAAATTGGCCGCATTTCCAAAGGCAATTTTTAAAAGGGGGCCTAACCTTAAAGATTTACTTGAGATGAAGCCGTGGGTTTCTAATTTTAGATCAGGCATGTACAAATGTAACATGTAGGTACTGCAGGTTTAATCACACAGGTGCCTCCTTCGTAGTTAGAGGTATTAAGTATGAAATCCAGGGCAGATTCAACTGTGCCAGTACCCATGTAGTTTATTTGGCAAGGTGCTCCCACTGTCCAGTTTTCTATATAGGAAAAACAGATAGGAAACTGCAGGAACGTATGTATGAACACATGTATGCCATTAGGAAGGACAAAATGGAGAATGCCTTGGCCAAACATATAATGGAGAACCCCTACTATGAATTAGTTTTTTCTGTTATTGACCAGATGCAATCAGAAAGTAGGGGGGACCTGAGTCTCTGAGGTTGGAGATGAAGGAATTGGTATGGCAGCTGAATCTGGATGCTTGTCATAACCCCAGTCTAAATGGTATGTTGTCTATTACATGCCTACTCAAATTAAAGAGTTTGGAAAGATGAAATTCAGTTCATTTTATAATTTCAGGTATTTGTTTTTATGTATATTTATAGTTAATGTATATGTCGGCATGACAGAATAGACAACCTTCGGTTTACCATTTAGATTTTTTCCTACCTTATGTAGAGCCCTGACTATGAGAACATGAGGGTTTTATATATATATATATATATATATATATATATATATATATATATATATATAGGCACACACACATATATTTTTAGAATAATATTTTTAGAATATTTTTGAGTAATATTTTTTGAATAATATTATTATTTATATCAATTAATTTCATTATATTAAAACTTTCAGTGTTTCTATATGTACAGTGTAGTATGACACAGTCATATTTAAATCTATTATAATATGACTATTACAAAACAAAATATAAAGAATAGAGTATTAGTTTATACTTATATACTTATATACATGTCTTTTGGATAACCCTATATGCTACGTCCTATGGGCTATAAGCAGAGCGCATATGATAGTGCATTGGAATGTTAAGGTAATAGAATCCGCTTTCTTGTTTTGTCACAAAGTTATTTATTATCGTGATTCAGACATATGTAGAAGAACACTTAGGTATTTATTGATAACCACTGAATGACGGTGAAGTTTGTTCAACATTAAATATTTTGTATTTTCATTTCTAATTTTATCTTCATATTCATCAGTATTAATTCACCGCTGAGTAGCGATTTAGCAAGTCTTTTTTATGGAGCATTCAGCTGTTGGGCGTTGCAGTGTTCTATATGTATATACATTTTAACATTTTTAATATTTTAGCATGCTGATTGTTCTAAATGTTGTCAGTGTATAGCTTTCACAGTTTTTATTTCATTTGTTCAATATATTTATACCTTGAATTTATCTGATGTTTTCTAGAATTGTGTTAATATATTTCTTGTTATATAAACCACGTGAGGGGAGTTAAAATTATAAGTAAGGTTTTTGAATGTCAATGACGTGTTTTCCGTTCTGAGGAAGTTTGTTTTGATCAACCGACAAAAAGCTGGAAATTTTAAGCTTAAAGAGAAAAATAAAGTGTGGAGTGTAATTTATGTTCCTCAAGTATTTATGACATCTTACTGACTTTTTTATCTACCGGAGAATGACTGGAAGGTTTCTGTTCATTTGGTTTGGTAAAAAATTGAACTGTTGTACTTTCTCTCCAGTCAACTTCCACGTCATCAACCTGGTCTCAATTGAACTTAGCACTTCCTCTGACCACTGCTTGCAGCTGATTTTGGCAAACAGTGGTTTATGCAGTGGGCCAACTGTTTTTCTGGGGGTAGCATTTCATTTAACTGGGGATAAGAAATAAGAATAAGAAATAATGATTTCTTATTAATCACTGTCACTCCAAAAATGTTTAGTTCACCTCACATGCTTTTTGATATCCTGGCACTACAGAACTTCAGTGGTAAATTATTGCATTTATACCCAAGTATGCACAATCATTAAATTATACCACCATAATGATCATTTTCTGTCATTAGTAATCATTTCCACTGCTGCTGTCATGAAATCCAGCTTCCAAATGACAGAAATCTAGTAATCAGTGAATGCTATCATAACATGCACATCATATATGTAAATTCATTATACGTGACTCTTAATTCAAAAATAAAATATTTTAAGTGTTTCTTATTACATTATTATATTTTAAAAAAGTACTTCCTTACTGTATTAAGTATGCAGTATCCTAATGCAGTTGCCACCTATCTTGGTTATTGTCAAATTAATGAAGTTTTGCTCAATGTATTGGAGAAAATAAAGGGACATTTACATGTTATATGTAAATTAGGATAATCTTCATCTATCTATATGAACTGCAACAGTACTCAAATGTTTCCACAAGATGTATCACCAAATTTTGCTTTTTCAGAGATCGTGCATGCACAACCAAAGTAACATGAACACACATCAGATTGATATGGACATACTGTGGATGGTTCCCCAGTCGACAGCACTATACAGCTGTCTCAAGCTTGCCATGGGAATGCATGAATGGTCCTAGATGAACTAAAATCAGAATGTATTTTAATAAAAATATAAAAAAGGAATTCTATGAATGTCAAGTTTGCAACAATCTAAAGTGTAATCTCTGTTCATCCAAAATTGTGTGTCACACCCTAGCACTTCAAAGAAGTCATAACTTCTTATAACTTAAAAATAACACACATAGTAACATTCATTTCCACCATCTCCCCCAAAAGAAAAATGAGGCTGTACTACATGAGGCATACTGGTGTTAGGGTACCAAAAAACAACATCAATACCAATTATTAATCATGTATTTCTATTTTAATAAAGACTAGAAGGAAAAGGTAACTGGTTTCCTTTATAAAAAAAATATGTGACAAAATAGTTTTGGTTAAATAAAACTTGCCAATAATATCAATAGCTGTTGCAATTCCCCTGCTAGTAAACATGGTTTGGTTAGCGTGATGTTACACCCCACAGTGAGTGGAACTAATCCTGATTAATACATCCCCGACCATATCTTTCTAATTGTTGTTCTGGCACTTTGAAAGATGGCAGCAAATAAGAAAGCAAAAGGCTGCACCTCTAGCTGAATTGACAATGAGACCATGATAATATTCCACCTTCTCAATGATTCATATCAGGATAGAGTTAGGGAATGCACAAGTCGTAATACATGGAAAAAAAACTGATATCTGTCAGGAGCTCGGTGAACATCTGCCAATTTTTACTGTATATCCATGTCCATCCAGCAGTGTCATCCCTTTTACAATGATTTCCATAAGTATAGAGCTGACCAGTTGGCTGAATGGGTAGACCGGGTGGTGACAACAAGGCCAGAGTTCTATAGTAATCAAAAAACATGTTTTTTAATGTTCAGTATTTCATTGAATGTTATTAAAGATAAAAAAATTAACAACTTGGCATAACTAGAGGTATTTTCTAAGAAAGATATGTGTACCTGAAAATATTATGCTATTATGAAATGCAGAAGAAATCATGAGCATGCTTGTAATCATACATTAACAGATTTTAATAATATGTACAAATGTGACATATGCTTATTAAAATAATCTGCATATGTAGCTCTGTAAATCATAAACCAGGTTACAAGAAGCAGTATCTCTTAACAGATTTATAAATACTGAAATACAATTAAAATTACACATTGCAATTTATTACTTTTGCATAAAATGACTTAATAGTTATATTACATGAAGCCAGTTTTGTGTAGACATTAGAAATATATAAATAATGCAGTTGCTTAACACAGTTGTTTGTTCAAAAGTATTTCTACCTACACGTGCCATAGCAGAAGTTTGAGACACCAGACTACCGTATTTAAAGGTAGTGTATTAATTATAAAAGGTTAATGGAAAACAATGAGGGGATACTGTTGATACTAAAATTAAAAAGGGCACATAATTGCGGGAAGTACAAGTAATGTTGTTTTATAAAAGACAGAGAAAATATTTATATTAATGGTAGGTGGATTACTGGAATGGATTGATACTTTAATTGTGGAACCAAAGAAGAGGTATGTGTGGCTACCTGTAAGAAATGTATAGCATTTTACATTGGGAAAACAGAACATTATTTTAGAACTATGACTTATGAACATCAGAATCAGAATCACATTTATTGGCCACGTATGCATGCATACAAAGAATTTGACTCTGGTTTCAGTGCCTATCCAAGTTTGAATTACATAAACGACATACATACAACTATTAAGAACAAGACAAACTACATACATGCAACTATTAAGAACAAGACAAAAAAATAAATACACATATACATACAAGGTGCAAAGTGCAATTCAATGCAAGAAATACTGAAATAAACTCTGACAGAAACTAGTATTAACAATATGCAAACAATACTGCAGAATCATTGGAGGCTTGGAAAAAATAATTTCCCAGCCTAATACACTGAGTTAACAGTTTATGAACTTGGCCTGTGGAAAAACATCTTCTTATATGTGCTTGTTTTTGTGTGTATTAATCTATAAGATTAACATGGTATAACATAACATATTATATATATTATATTATAACATATAATATAACATGAGTATGATGTTAGAAACAAAAGCATCTCTGATGCATTATATAGATATATTAACAGTTATTCAGTTCTTGGATTAGTTTTCCAGTTCCTTGAAAAGTTGAGCAAAATTTGAGAGGGGTTCCTTGAAAATACGTCCTGGAAAGTGTGAATTAAACTGTCAGATGATCAGTGATGCTGAAAAAATGCCAGGGCTTAATGACTATTCCACTATTATGAGCATTCTAAAACTAAAATCATTAAAACTATAGTGTTTGTTTTAAATTATCTATTATTTTGTATATACGCTTTTTGTATAGATGCTTTTCATACTAGGTTTTAAGAGTATTGTATGGGGTGTTCTACAAGATGTTTCATGAAAAGGTTGTCGCTTTAAGGAAGGGTCTGTAATGTGGGCCTTTAAAAAGGGATGTGATTAAATAACTTGATTCTGATGAAGTCGGGATTATAAGAGAAAAGTGCTTAATTTATTTTGCATTAAACTGTGTATTTAGTGGTAACCCTGTTTTTTCATTTGTTTATTAGTTTCTGTGCCTGACATGATGTGTCCCACTTTCTCAGTTTAATTGTTGGAAAAAAAATCACTTGTTTGGTAATAGTTAACATCAATTGCCCTAGCTTACTTGCCAGAAACATAAAAAATGCAAGTAATTTATGTTAGGAAAGGGAAAATACATGCATTCTCATATTGAAGTTTTATCGAAGGTGGTGACAAACATGAAATTGACTTTAAAGAAGAAATGAGTTTGTAAAAAGGAATAACAGTATTTATGTTTTGGCACCTGCCAAACTCCAATTTTTCTGTCCTAGATTTGGTCCTTATTCAATTCATACCATAAAAGAACAATACTGCTGTTAAAATAAGAGGTATATAGTCCTGTAAAATGTTTATTAAAGGCAAGTCTTCTGGTAGCTATACTGAAACCTGATGGCTCATTTAGATTCTATGAAGATAATAAGGTAATAGCAAAATGGACAATGTCTAAAGAATACCCTGCACCATAAATTGCCTGCCATCTGTCAAGAAATGTTCTAAATAGGATAACAATTGTGCTTATCAAGAAATGGCTTTGATTGATCAGAAATACTTAACATTAAAAACTCTTAATGGTGTGTATATGAATAACTGTTAACTGTTTAGGCCATACTTCTCAACTGCTATGATATAGGCATAGAGCTATGATTTTTGACCTCATATCTTTGCCTTCTCCTCCTAGATGTGTTGACTTTTGTCTGATTTTTCTCAAAAGATAGACCTGTTAAAAGGCTTACATATTATTAAATAACTGAAGTTAGTCTCTACAAAGATTCCTTATTGCTATCTATATGTAAGCTAATGTCTAAAGATCATCTATTCTAAAAAAATAGAAAATGCTATTCTTTTGGGTCCCCTGCTATGACTTTTAAAGATCAGTAATATGATTGTCAATATTCAGATGCTGAGAGGTACTTTTTAGGATGCCAGCTGCACTTGCAATATTTTGAGGCTATATATTATGTTGAAAGGTTTCCATGTCATTGTGACATCCAGTTAATATCCCACAGCACTGCCACCAATTAATATGACATCCAGATAATATCCCACTGACCTGCTACCAAAAAATGTGCTGTATCCCACTATCCTGGGCAAGTAACTAACGAGCTTCAATCCTCACTACTGACTCCAATGTGAGACCCTCACTTAAACAGGAATAATACTTCACTATTTTACCCTAAGAGCACAACAGGAACATGCTCAATAACATGGAACTGGACTATATACTTCTGTCCACCCCAATATAACTCCTTATTACACAATTCAGAGCAATGTGTCTCAGTTTAAGACCTCTAATACACTCACACTTAAATAAATTAGATCTCACACATCCAGACACTTCTGGGAAAGCCTGACACAGATTTCCAGCTGTGTCCATTCCCCAAAATAATACAATAATGCTGCGCACAATCAGAGTGTCTTCATACCC
Source organism: Protopterus annectens (assembly GCF_019279795.1). Lineage (NCBI taxonomy): Eukaryota > Metazoa > Chordata > Ceratodontiformes > Protopteridae > Protopterus > Protopterus annectens. The sequence continues at coordinate 1,107,157,632 of NC_056743.1, read as the reverse complement.
TTTTAAAGTGGTGTCCAATTATGAAAATTCGATATTAAAACAAATAGTAGCAATTTATTCCCGTTTCCACAATAAAATACAAAAACAACCCCCCACTTAAATATACCAACTCCAAGATCACACCACATTGTGGAAACAGGAATACATCTCTTTCTGCACTATTTATACTTACCATTGTCGGGATCTGCTCTTTTGGCGATGTGGTCTCGGTGATCTGGTCTTCGGGTAAGTGTTCTTTTGTGGAACTGATCGATTCCCATATATATATAAATATATATATATATATGATTGTGTATATATATATATATATATATATATATATATGTATATATATATATATATATATACATACATATATATATATATATATATATATATATATATATATATATATATATATATATATATATATATATAAATGTATAGATAGATGCACACACACACACACACACACACACACACACACACACACACACACACACACACACACACACACACACACACACACACACACACACACATATATATATTTATATATATATATATATATATATATATATATATATATATATATATAGCTATAGATATATAGATATAGATCTATAGATATACAATGCATTTAATGGCATCTCAGTGGAGATATATTCTTGACATGTTCTGTAATCCTCACTTAAAATAACTGTTATATATGTACCCTAACAGAAACACGGTATGATGTAATAAGCTAGGCTGTTGCGGTGAAATGACTGTGCAAGCCTTTTTATGACAGGCATACTGCAATCTTCCTCAGGTGTTTTTAGTTAAGCATTGAGAGTATTATACTTGGAAACTCTAGTACAAAACATATCTAACACTGCTATCCTACCCTTCAGGGTTTAATCTGAGCTTAGTGTTAAAACCAGCCATACCACAGTACCTGTATAGAGTTTTCATGGTGATATCTTTCCAGTAACAATATTCCAATTTCTAATGAAATGTGTATGATTTTTTCTTTCTGATTTATTTTAAATGTCATGAAATTGATTAGTTGTATACATTTCCAAGTTTGTTAATTACAGTTCCCAGTTTGTAGTTTATATAACATCCTCCTATGTGAAGTATTTGTCTAGGTAAGATAATGACATTTTTTAAGGAGATCTGCAGAACATGTTTCTGATACCAGACACATTTAAACTTTTGACAAATAACATTCTTTTAACCTTTAATGTATCTATGTATGTATGTAAGTATCACATAATAAATGTCAAAACAGAAAGATCTTTAACAATTTTCTTTACATACATGAGGCAACGTCAAAATAGATTGAATGCTTATATTCATTCAGGTAAAAAGATAAGTTCACTATGTTGTTTTTCATAAGCAAGACAATGCTCTTAACTTTAAGTATTTTTACTAAGTAATGTTGTCACTGAATGTTTTATTATTGTACTGGATACTATGTAGTCATGTGATTTATTTTTGAATGTTGTGTTATACGATGATTTCTGTTTTAAGAATTGCATCTTGAGGGAGCGCTTGTTTGAACTGTAGTATAAGACATAAACTGAGTATCTATCAAATTTTGTTACTCTAGTCTTTTTTTTTTTTTTAATATTTTTATTCATTTCCAAAAACAAGAAAACATGAATGCAGGTTATTTATGACAATGAAGTATTTACAAATTATTTAAAAAGGTAGGCTAAAACCTCTAAGCAGATATCAAACATTAAAACCAAAATAAAGTATTTACAAGGGTGTCTATTGTTGACATATAATTGACTTTCTATACAATTGTTTCCTGATTATAATCTGCTGCAGTCATTATTCTCCAGTATTTCAGCTACTTTTTGCTATGCTACGTATAATGATGTAGTTCTTTCAGTTCTTCCTTTAATAGTGTTCATTTCCAATTGCGATACTGCTGACACCATATTCATGAATTGCTTAAAAGTTGGAGAAGCTTTGGATTTCCAGTTTGATGTAATGTTCTTCCTTGCAATAGCTAGGAGAGTCCATAAGATTACATATTTTGTTCTTGGCACACAGTCGGGTACAGGTGCATTAAACAAAATAATAGATTTGGAAATCTGGAATTTATCATTGAATACCATTTGCAGAAAATAATTTATTTTATCCCAATATGGTTTAATCAAATGGCATTTGTAGAACATATGTTGCCAGTCTGCTTTTATTGATAAATCACATCTCCAGCAGCCAATATTTTTCTTAAACATAAGTTCCATTTTATGAGAAGTTACATAAGATCTGTGTATGAATTGCCATGTAAAAAGTCTTCAATGTAATGAAAGTGATGTCTGCTTTGGAGAGAGAAGAATTAGTTTTTTATCTCTGTCATTTGGCACATGTCCATTAACTGATCTATAATAATTCCATATTTTGTCATTATTATGCATTTTTATTTTTTTGTTTGTTTTATAAATAGATGATAAGTATCCCTTTCCAGTAATGGGTTGATTTGTTAATAATATTATATGTTCTATAAGGTTAGGAACATTTTGTCTTATTGATGGTTGCATTGTTTCTTGTTTGCATAATATATACTGTCTTAATTCTTGTACATGTAACCACAAACTATCTTCCATATTTAATTTCTGTTTAATCTGGTCTATTGTCAGAGGTTTTCCAGAGTTTAGCAATTGATGCCAATATATTAATCCCTTTTCTTTAAGCATGTTGACTACTTCCATATTAAATGTTATTATATTACCTTGTGTGTACGCTACTGGATATAAAAGAAATGACCATGCTTTAATATCAGGATTGCTATTAATAAGATTTTGGAAAATTTTTAATGTATAAATAATGTATTTGGAACTTATATTTTTATTCATATGTATCATCATATATTCCTTCATCAGCCATAGAAAATTGTTTGGTATGAAATCTGTATACTTATTTGCTACTACAAATCCTGATTTTAACCAGATTCTCTCATGAACTAGCTTCCATTTTGATGTATATTTTGTATTTAGCCATAATGATATTGTTTTAATAATGGATGAATGCAAATATATTTCTATGTCTGGTAAACCTATGCCACCTATATCCCAATCATCTAGATGATACTTCATAGCTATCCTTGGTTTTTTGGATACCATAGGAATCTTACCATTAAATCATTTAATTGTTTTAGGTGTGATTTAGCTGGTGGCAAAGAACAAGCTTGTATGACATAAAGAATTTTTGGAAATATGATCATTTTAATTATATAAAGCCTTTCTTCCATTGAAAAGAAGAATTTATTCCATCTTTGTATTAGATTTTTAATATTATTTAAGGTCTCTTTATAATTTGTTTCAATTGTAGTATCTAGGTTGTTAGTTATTATAATTCCCAAGTATTTAATTATATTATCGGTAGAGATATATTTATGGTATTTTTTATTTAGATCTTTTTTATTAGTATTTATAAGCAATACATTTGTTTTGTTCTCATTAAATTTAAGACTTGAAAAGTTTTGAAAGTTTTGAATTGAATCCCATAATGCTTTTAAACTGCTATTATTATTTTTTAAGGTAATTAAAATATCATCAGCAAAAAGTCGAATTTTAAGCTCTAGGCTGTTGTCTAGTTGTATTCCTTCAATATTTTTATCCATACATATATTATTTGCTAAGGGTTCAATGACTAGCGCAAACAATAACGGAGAAAGAGGGCAGCCTTGTTTTGAGCCCTTAGTTATTTTAATAGATTTAGACAGACAAGATCCCAGTTTTATATAAGCCAATGATTTTTCATATAATGATTTTATTAACAAAGTGAAGTTGTTTGAGAAGCCATATTCTTCTAAAACTAACCACAGATAATCCCAGTTCACTGAATCAAATGCGCTATTTATGTCTAAGCTAATAACATTCATTTTGTTTTTGTGACATTTATATAATCAATTAAGGAAAGAATTATTTTAATGTTGTCATAAGTGTTCCTATCTTTTATAAAACCTGTTTGATCCTCCTCTATCAAAAGTGGTAGTAATTGTTTTATTCGAGCAGCATGTATTGCCATAAAAATTTTATAATCTATATTAAGAAGTAAAATGGGTCTGTATGATGAACATTCACTGGGATCTTTATTTTGTTTCAGAATTGGTGATATTAATGTGTACTTCCAAGAAGGAGGAATGTCTTTACCATTTTTAACTGATGTAAAGACATTCAATAACAACAGCAAAGCCTCATTTGATAGTAATTTAAACATTTCTGGGGTGATATTATCTATACCTGGAGCTTTGTTTAATTTTAGCTTATTTACTTCAGCTTTAAGTTCTGTCATTGTTATTTGTTTATCTATTAGTTGTACCTGCTCCTCTAGTAACCTAACTTTAACATTGTTTTTGAGAAAAGCTTTCAATGCTGAATGTGTTTCTGTTTTCTTATTTTGATTATTATGTTTATGAAAAAATAGCCTAAAAGCTTCTAGTATTCCTTCTAAATCAGATACTTTCTTTTTCATTTCTATATTATGTATTTCCTTGATTTGATTTGTTTTAATAATCTTTTTAGTCCTATTTGCTATTCTTCGTTGGTTTTTAGGGTTCATTGAATAGTAACATAGTTTAATTTTTTCTAAGTTGATCATTGTTTTGTGGTGTAGCATCTCTGAGTATTTTTTATTAGTATCTTCTAGTTCTTTTATTAAGTCGGTGTTTCCATTTTGAATATCAAGCTTTAAATTATCTACTTTTGACTGTAATTCCATTAATTCCTTATTCCACTATTTTTGTTTATTTTTATACCATCCCACCGCTCTTCCATATAGGTATGCTTTCAATGCATCCCATATATATATTTCAGATGCATCTTTTGTAAGATTGATATCTAGGAATGTTTGTGTCTCTGACTAATTCAGAAAATGTCAAATAAACCTTGTTAACTTAATATTTTTAAATGGAGATCCATTACCTTACCTTACAGATAGATTACCTTACAGTTGTATTACATTAGTTTAGAGAATGGGCAAACTGTGCATTAAACCTTGATTGAAGAACAAACATTCTCCAGGAAGGTGTTAATATATCAGTAATACCCATGGAAAAATGAGCCTGCTGCTTTGCAGCAGTATATTAATCTGCTATAGAACTCAAGACTGTAAGAAAGCTAATGACCACCATTATTTTACACTCGCAAAGCAGCACTTTTTCATTTTGGAGACTGTAAAATTAAAAGAAACATTAAAAAAAGAAAGAAAGAAAAAATATGTTTGCGTGAGTGTATGCGTGTTTGCATGCATGAAAGTGGAAGTGTGTGTGTGTGAGTGAGACAGGAAGACTGATCAAGCAGCAGTTAAAATTAAAAGGTATTTATACCTGTCAAACTCTTAGTTCCAAAGGCTCAAAATAGGAAACTATTTTAAACATTGCTGTTATAAAATTAGGAAATTGCTAGAATAAAAGAATTTAAGTTAGCATGCATTTTCTGAAAGAAATAAAGTCTGAAACTGAAATGTATGTCATTATTTAATGGCATCAATTCCCAATTATTTCCAGCAAGTCACATTTCATGTGTAACAGACCAAAGAATGAGGTACAAAATCTGAACATTCCTTGAAAATCTTAATGTTTGGTGTAAAATAATTCCTCCAGCACAATTTGCATATACTAGAGCAAGTTTGAAACATTAGATTGAGGAACTATTTTACATCAAAAATATATTTAAATAATAATAGTAATATAGTAATAACAATAAATACATACATAAAAACAAAACAATTTTGCAGGTGGCCCATTCTCTAAGTGCAGTAATGTCTTCCAGTGTGTGTTACTGTGCAAATAATGACCTTCCAGGGGTGCATTACTTGCACACTAGTTTACACCCTGTTAAGCAATATTGCTTGCATAACACACGCCTTGTTGGTCATTATTGTTTGCATAATGACATCATATAATGCCTGAACCATAACGTATGCACTGTTGGTGCTACATTTTTTAATTGTTTAGACCACCCTCAATAGCCTTTGAACTCCAGTCAAGATTTTTTCAGCTGCTCAGTAATAAGCAGTGTGGTCGCCTAGACTACAGCAGAATAATAGCACTGTTATGCACTCCTGCTAGTCACAAATAAGGTGTAGATGGCACTGGACTCTGTAATATGATCAATGCTCCCTTTTTATCTGTCTGTGGCATTTGGTTCAGTCTTGAACCTCATCCACATCTTGTATCTAGTAAAATATGGTCTAGATAAAAGTTCTTTATACAAGATAAACAGCTGTTTATATAAGTGTTCTTTACAGGGGGCTAATCATTGGTCATTCTTTCTAGTAACCTATTCATTATGGGTTTCTTAAAGTACAATATTATTTTGGTTTTATGTTTGTGCCTATGTTATCAACAATATTCATACACAGAGAAACAATGATATCTGTTCTTTTCAGGTGAATATCAGTTTGCATCTGTATGCAGGCGATCAGCTATTATTGTGTACAATCAATATCCATGACAAGGATGGAGTAGCAACATTGCAAACATACTTGTAGATGTGTGTAACCTGCAGGCATGGATTTCCAGTACCTTAATGGTAAAGCTGTGGCACTGATGGATATATTTGTGATTTCTCACAAGGCTCATATTTGCAGAACAATTAAACTGTCAGATTATGCTTTTTGTGAAGTTCCTGGCCATTTTTTTTTTTCAGTCAGGAAAAAGGAGTGAATAGCGCTCATTGTACTTGAAATAAAAACCAAGCCCAAACAAAAATTAGCAGTAAGAAGTGGAATAAAGTAAAATGGAAAATATTGTTTTGCTGTCTTCATTACTGGTATGATGAAAAGTGTGGCTGACATCTAAAGTTTTAAAACAATCAGTGAAGCCATACAAAAAAGGGACCAAATGAAATGAAAAAAATCAAACAGCAGGAACCACAACTAGTAAAGCACTGAGAGCAGGTGTCTAATTGGAGGCAATCTCTCCTTAGCCTGAATAAGCAAATAAGAGCATTAGTGAAATCCTCCAATGCAAACTTCGAGTCCAAACTGGCCACATCTACTAAAGACAATCATAAGGCTTTCTTCACATATGTCTGCAATCTCAAAGGAAGCACCCAGATTTGCTCAGAACTGGTGGTCAAGGACACCAAATACACAAACCTTATAGACATAGCCAACCTGCTGGCAGACAGGTTCAGTGAAAACTTCACTCCTCTGTCTCCCATCAGTAAAACAGGACATCCCCAGTACCTGCCCCCCTCCCCTTATCTCTAGGGAGCAAGTCATCACTGCCCTCTCAAAGGCAAAAAATATAGCCTCCATGGAACCAGATAACATCCCAGGCTGCATCCTACATGAACTCAGGCAGGAACTTGCAGCACCATTAGGCACCCTATTCAACCAAAGCCTGAGTGATCTTCATCCCAGCGAAGTGGAGGACAGCTACTGTCTTCCCTTTGCACAAAGGTGGAGCGCCCACTGATCCAGGAAATTATAGACCCATCAGCATAACTAGTCTGATATGCAAGGGCATGGAGCAGATTATCATGGACCTCATTAACAAGGACATTGGCAACCTCCAGACACTTGTTTCCACATAGGCACTAAGCACATAATTAGTCATGAGGGACTTGGGCACCAAGGGTGATAGCAAACTGACTTTTGACCACCATATTGCCTCTGTTGTATAGAAAGCTTTCTACATGGCCCACCTCATTAGTAAGGGTTTCTCATCCAGGGACAAGGTGTTCATAACATCCCTGTATTCTTCCCTTATAAGACTGATTATTGAATATAATGCCCCTTTTGGCATGTACCTCACAAAGCACATGCGGCAGCTGGAGAGACTACAGGGGTTACTTGCCTGGAGAATCCAGAGCCTCAGACATCTACCCTACACATATAGGCTAGAAACAAACCAAACTGAAGATATATCTATCTGGAGGAAGAAGACGGAATTGAAAAGTGATGTTATTAAAAACACATCATGCCCAATAACCCCTGAGTGTGTGGAGTGCTCAAAAGGTCTCAGGGCAACTGGATAACCCATTAACTGGTAAAGGCAAGATAATAGGTCACCAGAGATGTTTTTTGTTAGTACAACCATTCTCAGTAAGGTGGATAAGGTGAATATGATATATCGATATATTTTCATGATTATTATTTTGTCATGACAGTGCAAATTACCCTAGGTGCTTACATGATGGGGGGTGACATTTGAACTCTTTGTTGCTAAACTGTTTGGGTTATAGAGAATGTTTAAGGAGTTGTATTGTCAAGTTTTGGAGAACACCTGCCTCCTATTTCAGTCTCCTTCATTTCAATTTGGGAGTCTTTTAATTTCCTGATAAATGATTTTACAGTACCCATTTGAAATGTCAGAACTTGCAAAAGCAAGTCCCAATACACAGAGACTGAATGGACAAAAAATCAAGTTACAGATACTATGTCCATGATGGCCACTACTTGAGATATTGCCTTTTCCCTGAGGTATGAGTTGGGGGGTGGGGATGGGACTATTCACAAATGAGGTATAAAGGAGAAGAGATCTTTGAGAGTCAGTCTTTTCCCAGGTTTTGGTCTTTTTTTGGCTTGTTAGCACTCTGCATTTTGAGTGCAAACATTTCAATAAGGAGCCAGATTTTACAGTCAATATGGGTAAGGATAGGCTGAATGCCTTTCAGAATGAGTTAAAAACACATGAACATATGCATATGAAGTAAGAATATAGATAGGAATTTGTTCTCAGGAAAAGTTGGGGAAATACGCATATTGCCAAAATGTAGGCTAGAGCTTTGAGCCATGCAATGGTGCAGGGAAAGGACTAAAACTTATTTCTAGCATAAGACATCTAGTTCCCTATACTTCTGGTTCAGTATTGAGGCATTGTTGACAGACTGTTAACTGCTTGCTTCACAATTTGGAGAACCACCTCTGTACAGCAGAAGAAATGTATTATATTATGACAGCTCACTTCTGCTGTCACCTGCAAAATTATCTCTAGTGCTCAGACTTTTACAATGTTTAAATAGCTTTCAGTTATCTCTCACTCTACTAAGATAAATGAATGATTTCCACTTGAATCCTGAATATTTTGGGATTACATCCATGGTGCAGATATTGTGGACTGAGTGGAGTATGTGCCATATATACCTGGGTATTCAAATTAGTACTAAGTTTGATTCCTTGCCGCCTGATAATCCCATACCTCTTCTGCACTGCTTTCAGTCATTATTTAACTTATGAAGTGACAATTGCTCCATTACAATGTTCTTGCTGTACACATTCATATTTCTGTCAAGGCATATGTCAGCCCTTAGCTCATATTGACAAGATAATAAGTTCCAGCCAAAGTTAATTCATTTTATCTAGGGGTTATCCTCCCCAGGCTCCAAGAAAGAAGCTTATGGCTTTGTCAGTTATTGGATGACTTAGCTCTCCAGACATTCAATGATATGCTTGCACAGCTGGTGTGGTGTAGTTTACTAATTACCCCACATCCTATCTGGGTATTGCTGGAGATGGCAATATATTGAACCTTGGAAAAGTTAAGATTCTGAGGTTCAAGATAGGAATCTGTTCATACTTTTGAAGTCAGTGAAAAGTTTTGTGGATTGAGCTTATTGTCCGGGTCAAACCTTGAGATACTCCCTAAATCAGTGTAGATGGTACGTCTCTCTTTTGGCTTTCATGGATCATGAGATAGAGTTTCTCCACTTTATGCTGTTTAAATAAGGGCATTACCCACTCAGAACTGGGTTAGATTAATTAGTAGTAGTGACTTCAACTATTCACTGCTGCAAAAAAGCAAAGTTTGGTGGGTATGAATGAGGCACACTCCTTAATATTCATATACATTACTCTTCCAAAAAGTCTTTTCTTCATTTTATTTGGAATAAAAAATGAGTAGTAATAAGGCCTTAAACCTACAGAGGGTTAAATGGGAACAACGTTTGGTGACCATGATAAGTAAGGAGAAATGGGATATGGGCTCTTTCATGGGTGGGATTATGAAGCTGTAGTTCTTATTCACTTTAGAAATTGTATTTTTGACATCTGATTTTGCTAACATGTGATAAAAGGGGGATAGTCTCTAGGAAGTAATGGAGATAATTGGGGGAAGATGCAAATTATGTCCAATTTGTTATGGGAGTATTCTCAAAGCAGAAATGTGTTGTATAAACTGCACTCAGCTGCCATAGTTGCAGATGGAACTAAAATTTTTGATCCTACAGAGGTAAATTTTTGGATCTTAGGTATTTGTGATAGGCCCTATTCGACTGGAAGGAGGATTTTTAAATAGCTATTAAAACTTTTACATCGTCTTGTTGCTTTTATATTTAGGCATTGAAAGATCATTCCTGGAAACATTTCATGTTAATAGTATTGTTGCTCTAAAAAGTTAAAAGGAGGTTATTGCCATCTAAAAAAAACTTGATTTTATGTGATGAATTTTGGGCCATCTTTTGATGCTGTTGTGATTTTATGATTTAATCTCTTTCTTGACAACAATTTTAATGTGAAGGTTAGTTGTATTATGTTGAAAAGTTATTATGATGTGATGTAGTTTTGTTCTATATACTGAATCTATTACTGGTTTTGTATTTTAATTCTTATGGTTGTTACTGTAACAAGATCAGTACCACCATTTTGCTCAAGATTTTTTTACATGCAGATATTTTTCTAACATGTAACTCACCACTAATATCTCCTTTGCCAAGGTACTTAGCATCAGTTTCTTCAGCCAAGTGGTTGAGTTGAGTGGGGGAGTATGGTTCATTAATAGATCATAAGCCGCATGGCAGTCAAATTTGATAATTGTTAGGCTTAAAATTTGTTTGTTGGAGTCTGAGCACTGGCAGAATGAAAGTGTGGGTGGTCATTGATAGCGTAAGAAGTTAGTTGGGTTATTCCCGCAATTATCAAGACAGGAATGGGGTCTTGAACTTTGATAAATGGTAGAAAAGATGGGATACTGAAGAGCTTTGATAACAGACAGGATGGAGGTAGTTGGAGAACTCTGTATACTGACACAACATGGAGGGTCTTGACAATGGAGGATGTCATGTGCTCTGAACATGGTTCTGAGAAATGTGCACTGTTCTCTTGATATTATCTATGACTGTACTGGCTTTTCATAGTGTGTGTAGCACCAATGTGACATATAATGCATGCATAGCAGTGGGACCTATTATGTGTAAATTGCCAAGATACAAATTAATTCACAGTAGCTTGTTAAATCAAGTTAAAACTTTTATTATTTACCATAGAAAAACTCTGATCATAAGTGACAAATTTCAGTTTCAATCTGCAAATGCAAAGAAAAAGATAATTACATTTAGTCAGAAAAAGCAGGAATATACTAGCTAACAAAAATGAAAGAATTAAAAACAGGTATAATTTACATTATTTACAATGAATTAAAAGAACTCTCACGTAGTAGATGATAGCTCTGTGTGATGATTACAGCTCTGTGTTTTGTGGGAGTGATAGGATAGTTTGTGGAATGAAGAATATTCGGCAGTGTTTGTGAACAGCTGGATGGAGAATTTATGTTAAGCAAAATATAATATTATGTGAGTGAGAAGTGTGGAACATGCCTAATGAGGACAGTAAAAGAGTTACTAGTACAAGATGTTGGAGGGGGCATAATGTTTAAAGATCAAATTAATTTCTCCTCCAAAACATATTTTTGTCAAAGAATAATAACCTTATGTAAGAAAAGCAAGCCTTTGTTGTGCAGACTTAAAGATGAAAAGGAGTTATGAATTACAGTTGAGAGCAACCCTCAGCTCATAATTTTATCATATTTTTATTATTCTATTAATTTAGTGTCAGAATTGACTCATTTTTTATATTCATTAGTATATATATATATATATATATATATATATATATATATATATATATATATAGTAATATTATATTACTGCCTATGTGCACAAATAACATAATCCAATTCAGTTACAGTTTCTATTAATTCATTAATAAGTCTGTCATTGTTTTTTACAATTAAATTCATGTAATTGAACCCATGCTGGTCAAACAGAACAGTTAATTCAATAAAAAATGCAGAACCAGCTTTCAAACCATTAGGGCACAGCCTACTGAATTTAGTGCTTTACAACGAGCGGTATTGGATTTGACTAATATCGTACAAAATTTGATGCAGAAGGTGGATTCTTTTCTTACCACTCCTCCTAATGATGTAAGATGTATGCCAAACACAGCAGGAGAAGGGGACATGGCATCTTCAAACCTGCGGAACACATTGAATAATTATAATTTGCATAATTCTTCCCAGCATTGCTTGGCGAGCAGTAACTCGACTTTGGAGCTTAATATGAACATTGCAGCCACTCCTGGTAGTTCAATACCATGTGGAAAACGCTTTACAGATGTTGGCCAGTGCTCACAAAACTCCACTACTGTTCCTCAACTAAAAGACTGTCTTACAGCAACTATTTCCTTACACAATGGTCAAACTAGCAGGACTGAGGCTGGTAATAAAAGCCTACATTACTTATTAGAGGAATTTGAATATTATTTATTAAAATAAAACATCTACAATTAGATTATGCATATTTTCTTGAATGTTTGAAGGAGAAGGTTGCCCCAAAAGGGTTACATATGTGACAGTACCCTAATGGTTTGAAAGCTGGTTCTGCATTTTTTATTGAATTAACTACTTTGTTTGACCAGCATGGGTTCAATTACATGAATTTAATTGTAAAAAACAATGACACACTTATTAATGAATTAATAGAAACAGTAACTAAATTGGATCATGTTATTTGTGCACATAGGCAGTATAATGATTTTAGAAGTGAACATTTTAGAATTTTTAAAAGTATTGACCAGCTAACTGGTGATATTAAAGTCCGTAAGATGAAAACATTGAGTAGGTACAAAACTGAATATAGTAAAGGAATTGCATACCCAAATCCCCCCACTATCTCAGGAGTGGGGTAATAAGTTTAATAAATATGATGATTATGGAGAAAGTGCTAACAATGTTTCCCATGTACATCTAGCACAAGAAGAAGTGGAAGAAACGTTTTTAGACGAGAAGGAGTACCCCCCTCTGAAATGTTCAGAACGTCTGAAAAACAGGGCCCCCCAACTGGATAGTGTGAGAACAGAGAATTATTCAACCCAACAATATCCGAACAATCAGTGGAACAAGGGGAGAGGGGGAACGAACAATGATGGGGGGATTTTTAAAACAGAGGGTGGAACAACAGTTAATAGATTATTCTTACCCTACTGAGAATATAGGTGATTTAACAGTACTTGCACCTTTTATTGAGAATTGCGATCATATTTTATCAGCATGCAATGTCACAACAAATACTTTAGGTGACTTTAAGGTATATTATTTCTCGAATATGAGTTTCCGTAAGAAACATTGTAATGTTTTGCCAAAAGTTTTACCTTTGTACCTTGCCAGCGTAGTAATGTAGCCAACACTCTAATGGATTTGAAATTATATACACGTAAATTGAATTTTAGAGTGTTGTTCCAGAATTCATTTACAGAACAGTTTATTAACCCCCTGGCTGTTTCTAGTACCTATAACCCCCCACTACATCCGATGATTTTATTATTTGAAAAAATATGTGAACTTGATATTCGGAATTTAATTAATAAACATAGGTGGGTTGATGACATAGACATTAAGGAAGGAGCCATTATTAAGGAAATTAATGGTTTATTGGATAAAATAAGGATCATAAAGCCTGATTTGGGGGGGGGGGTTGTAGTGATGAATTTAGAGGATTATAATAAGAAAATATTGTTTATACTTAATGGGAAAGCTTTTGTTAAATCCTCTTTGAGTGAACTAAATGGAGCATATTTAAAAATTAAGAATGAACTGCAGAATTTATTTATTAAGGGTTTTATTACCATAAACAATCTGAATTATCTCACAGTTATGCATCCAAGGGTATCAGTGATATATGGTCTTCCAAAACTGCATAAAAATCTGTTACAACCCCCCATGCACCCCATAGTAGACTCAAAGGGTTCCATTACACAACCCCTGGCTAAATATTTGGGCTCTAAGTTAAAACATCTGGTATACAGTGAGGCCCACATTTGTAAGGATTCATGGGGCTTTTTGAGGGCCATTAATGACATTCCATTCAAGGACACTTATATGTTTCTTACGATAGATATAAAAGATTTATATTCAGTCATCCCTCATAATGAAGGTTTAGAGTGGTTTAATGAGTACCTTTATGAGAAAAAGGTCAAACATTTTGATGTTGTAATGTATATACAACTTATGGAAATCTTCTTCTTCTTTTGGCTTTTCCTGGTTAGGGGTCACCACAGCAGATCACCTTGTCCGCTCATGATTGGCAGTGGAGTTTTACAGTGTTGAGTTGCCAGCCCAACACCCAACCTTCCACAGAAGGCACACACATGCACACACTCACACCTAGGGCCAATTTAGAGTGTCCAATCCATTTGCAGTATGTCTTTGGGATGTGGGAGGAAACCGGAGCACCTGGAGGAAACCCACGCGACCACAGGGAGGACATGCAGACTCCGCACAGAAGGCACCCCAGCCGAGGATCGAACTGGAGAACCTCTTACTGTGAGGCAGAAATGCTAACCACTGCACCACCGTGGCTGCCCATATACAACTTATGGAAATAATATTGAAAAATAATTTAATTTTGTTTAACAATGACATTTGTTTACAGCAAGAAGGGGTTGCTATGGGGTCAGCATGTGGGGGTTTATATGCTAATATAGTAGTAATGCAGTGGGAAAATAAATACTTATTTTCTTCAGAGTTTTTTTACCCATATAAGATACTATACCCATTTTTTGGAAGATATTTTTGTTTTGTGGGACGGACCTTATGCACTAATTAATGAATTCATAGCATATATAGATTCTACTACACATTTTTTGAGGTTTACATATAAATTTGATTTATATAAAATGTTATTCCTGGATATTATGTTAAGTAAGGATAATAATAATCGCAACTTTACCTCTAGAATATATAGAAAGGAGACATACTCCAATTCATTACTACATTATACAAGTGCCCACCCATCAAAACAGAAAAAAGCAATAGTAAAAGGGCAGTTTGTCCGTGCTGCATGAATGGTGTCAAGCACGGACAAATTTTTGGAAGAATGCGATTGTCTAAAAGGCATGTTTTTAAAGAGAGGTTATCCAATGAAACTAGTCATTGAAGTCCTTTTGGAAGTAGTTAACAAAAGAGAAAGAAAGTTTTACCTACCCCTTCTATCTGAATTACCAACACAGGAGGGTTATATGACTAATGGGACCCTTAATAACAATATGATTGTGAATAGGGATTATAATACCTCCTTTATTACTGTATTTACAACTGACAGTTTGGATATAAGGAGGATTTTGAAGAAGAACTGATCTAGTCTGAGACAGGGCAGAAATATAAGATTACATATAGAAGTGAGGCCCTCCATGATATTTAGGAGAGGTAGGAATTTAAAGAGTTTATTTGAAAGGAAATTTCATTCAAGTAATGAAAATAAATGTGGGCAGATGAAAAAATGCGGGATGTGCCGGTTTTGTGAATATATAAAAGAGGGAGGTGGATTCAATATTAACAATATTAGTATTAGTATTAGATGTAAATATAATTGTAATTCAGAAAGAGTAGTATATTGTGCTTTGTGTAACCAGTGTGTTTGTTTCTAGATTGGTAAAATGGATAGGAAGTTGAAAAAACGTTTATGAGCACCTATATGATATAAAAACAAAAAAGGAGACAAATGTATTGCGTAAGCACATTTTGGAGAATGAAGGGCATTCCTTTTGGCTTTTTGTAATAGATAACATTATAACAGAAACAAGGAGGTGTGCTTGGTCAATTTTACTTGAAAGGAGGGAACTTTACTGACAGTTGCTATTAGATTCCAGCAACTGGCCAGGTTTAAATGAGAACATCTCTATTAGTTCCCTATTAAGATTAAAAGCTTTAAGAAGATAGTATGAAATATATACATAAATAATTATGTTATAGCTTTGATAGATTTTATGATTCTGTATTTGAAGTTCATGCAGTATGTACATTCCTTTGTCTTTATATTCATTATTTTAATCTTTTATGATAGGTAAATTTATGTGAATAGTGATTTTATAGCTTTAAGGGGGTGTGGTTAGTTGAGAACATAGTACATGTGATTTTGAATTTGTTTTTAAAAGCTTTTTGTTTTTTGTCTTATTGTCTGATGAAGTTCTGCGGTTATGGGACAAACGTGCTTACTGGCTTTCTGTTGTGCTTTGTATCAATAAACTTGGATTCTTTTGGATTCGTGGCTTGTGAAGTTCTTCACTTGAAGTGGTTCAGAGACATTCCTTATCCTCTGCTGCATTTTTGTTTATTCATTAATAAGTTGATGGTATAACGATGAATTTAATTTTGGCACAGTAGATGTTAAGGACCTCTACACTGCCATCCCCCATGATCTTGGCATCGATTGGGTAAGTCAGATGTTACTAAACAAAGGAGTAGATAATGGAGAACTAAGTTTAGTACAGGAATTATTAGATCTAATTTTGTCAAAGAACTATTTTTTTATTCGATGGCAACTACTACCTACAAACAAAAGGGGTAGCCATGAATGCTCCTTGTGGTGAAAGCTTTGCCAACTCAGTTATGGCTTTTTAGGAGAAGCAATACGTACTCAATAATAACCCCCTCTCAGAGTCCATTTATTTTTATACACATTATGTGGATGATATTTTTATAATTTTCAAAGGGGGGCGTGAACTATTTAGTTACCTGGTACATCACTTCAATAATACCACAGATTTTATAAGTTTCACTAGTGAATTCCAACAAGATTGCATACCATCTCTGGATGTCCTTTTACGTAAAGATCGAATTAGAAAATGTTACACGGCCACTATCTATAGGAAGGAAACTTACTCTAATTCCTTCCTACATTATTCTAGTTCCCATCCCAATCACCAAAAAAGATCGGTGGTAAAAGGACAACTCCTCAGAGCAGCTAGAATGGTTTCTAATAATCCTGAATTTCTAAGTGAATGTGAATTCCTGAAAGACCTCTTTTTAAATAGAGGCTACCCAAATTGATTACTAGAAGAATTACTTACTGAGGTGAAATAAAAAAGTACATCAAGACATTTCCGGCCTATATTAAATAGCCAAAATTTAACACCTACATCCTTTGTTGTGGGCAATTTAGAAGCACTCACACAGAATACTGATTACTTCCTTACATTCATAACTCCATTTAGTAGGGATGCAAATATACTAAAAGATATACTAACCAAAAATTGGAATTTGATCTCATGAGAACATTGGACCAATATTACTTGGTTCCCCTAAAATCATTTACAAAAGGGGACAAAACTAAAAAAATCTGTTGGAATATAAAAGTAACAATCATTTAAGAATGAAAGGCATGTATAAATGTGAGGCCTGTCCTTATTGCAGATACATAGCTACAGGTAATAACTTTCAGATTAGGCAGATGAACTTCACATGTAGAGGTAGATATAATTGCAATTCTAAGGGCATTTTATATCTAGCAAAATGCAACAATTGTCCAAGTTTTAATATAGGGAAAATGGACAGAAAGCTAAGAGAAAGATTATATATGAGCATGTATATGCTATTAGAAATAAAAAAAAATTGAAAATGCCCTGGCTAAGCATATAACACACAACCCAGACCATTTTTTCCTTTTTAGGTCATCGATCATGTTAACATTCAGGAGAGGGGAGGGCCATTGTCCTTAAGATTAGAACTCCAGGAACTTTTATGGCAACTTAAATTAGATGCCTTCAAGCAACCTGGTATAAATGATGCATGCTCCATATCCTGTATTCTGAAATTGAAAAGCTTAATGAGATAAAAAAGGCTCCTAATTTTATTATATTTGTATTATTCTATCCATTTAGTGTCAACATTTACTCATTTTTTTTATATTTATTAGCATATATATATATATATATATATATATATATAGAGAGAGAGAGAGAGAGACAGAAATAAATTGTCAGAAGGAGAGGCAATTTTAATTTATTCTAGATATTATATAGTTAAAAGTAGGTAATTTTGTAGTCAGTTGACTATATCATCTGACTGCTGTATATAAAAGGATGTCATGTCAATGGTTTTGCTTGTCTGATGAAGTATAGACATTGTTCTATATGAAAGTGCTAATAATTAAAATCTCAGTGTGTTTTATTGTGCATCTGTGTCTCTTGCCATTTTTTGTTTTTCAGTTAATTTGAACCTAAACATATTGGTTTGGAAAGGGGAATGTTGAGCAAAATGATTTTTCTACATTAGTCAGTGATAATACTATGGGCGGCCATGGTGGTGCAGCAGTTAGCATTGCCGCCTCACAGCAAGAGGTTTTCCGGTTCGATCTTTGGCTGGAGTGCCTTCTGTGAGGAGTCTGCATGTCCTCCCTGTGGTCGCATGGGCTTCCTCCGGGTGCTCCGGTTTCCTCCCACATCCCAAAGACATGCTGTAGGTGGATTGGACACACTAAATTGGCCATAGGTGTGAGTGCGTGCATGTGTGTGCTTTCTGTGGAAGGTTGGGCGCTGGGATGGCAACTCGACACTGTAAAACTCCACTGCCAATCATGAGCAGACAGGTGATGCGCTGTGGTGACCCCTAACTGGGAAAAGCCAAAAGAAGAAGAAGAAGTCAGTGATACTGCTATCAAATGCATAACTAATAATATTAAATATGATATTCTTGCATAGTTGTTCTGACAGATTAATGCACCAGTAATACTTCTAAAAAGAAACAATAAACAACATTAATTTTCATAAAAATTGTGCATGTTTGCAGGAGGAGCAAACCCCATCAACCTTTCCCCAGTACCCCCACATTTCAAAATATACTAACTCTGACATTATGCAACCTTGTAGGGAAAGAGAAACTGCTGAAATCCAAAGTTCCATAATCTAGGCTGTAAAGCCTACTGATCTCTGATGGAGTTGAGATTCATCTTCTGACTGACAAATCCCATTCTGGATAAGGACATTTAAAGTAAACACATGGATTCCACTTTAAAAACATATGGGCTTTCTACCTGCCCCACTTTAAATCCTTAGGAATATTCTGTGTGCCCTTAACCTAAAGGTAGTACAGGTCTGCAGAGACCATGACAATGAGATATGAGTTTCCTTCCCAGATCCTATGCCTGCTGCAAGACCGGAGCCAGTGGATTATGCAAGGTGTAATACCATTATAAACTGCAGCCTGAATAATTTTAGTTTGATTATACTAGTCCTTTAATAGCCAGTGTTTTAAACCAGTTGTACTTATTTGCTCAAGTTGCTCAAAGATGCAGTAAGAGGCCTTCTGCCATTTGCTCTGCTGTGACATTGGAAAAAGATAAGTGCTTATTTTCAACAGTTTTCTGCACTTCTGTTTTACTGTATAGCTGTGTAATCAGTGCAACTGTTTTTTAGTCTCCTTTTCTGTCTGTTAGAGATGAATATCTGTTACTGTTTGTAACCACTGTTTGTAACCTTGATCCCACATACTTTGGTTTTCTCAGCAGGAGGTCATGCCTGTTAAATTTAGTTGACTTCTTTGAGACAGTCACCAAGGCCATAGATGAGGGGAAAATGGTGTACACCACCTACCTTGACCTGGCCAAGGCCTTCGATACTATTTCCCACTCAAGTATAATAAATAAACTCTCTCAACTAGGCATCAATCCATATGTTACCAGATGAGTAGCAAACTGTTTCACTGATAGAATCTACTTAGTCAAAATAGGGGAGGCCACCTCAAGTAATAGACACGTAACTAGCAGTATACCCCAGGGATCGGTCTTGGGGCCTCTGCTGTTTGAGATATACTTCTCAGAGGTGCAGGCCAAATCTAGTGGGCTATGGCTGGCCAAGTTTGTAGATGACTGCAAGCTGGGTGCTGTCACCAATTCACCTAGTGATGTGGACATCCTCCAGGAGGGTCTCACCCAAACAAATGACTGTTGCCAGAAACATGGCCTCAAACTGAATGCCAAAAAATGCATCATCATCCCTTTTGGGGAGAATGACTTCTCCACAAATTATCACATTGATAATAAGGCACTAAGCAAGCAATCAGTTGTGAGGGACTTGGGATATCAGGCTGATAGCCACCATATTGCCTCTGTTGTATGGAAAGCTTCCGACATGACCCACCACATTAGTAAGGGTATCTCATCCAGGGACAAGGTGGTTATAACATCCCTGTATTCTTCTCTTAAAAGACTGATTAATGAATACAATGACCCTTTCAGCATGTACCTCACAAAGCACATGCAGCAGCTGGAGAGACCACAGAGATTCCTCACCTGGAGAATCCAAGGCCTCAAAAATCTACCCTACACAGATAGGCTAAAAGCACTGTCCCTCTACTCAATCTCCTACAGACTCCTCAGAGATGACCTCTGTCTGGCATACAAAGCAATCTCAGACCCCACCCTGATGGGACTGCTGCATATCCCCAAGTGAAGTTCCACTCGAGTAACCTGCACGTGAGATCTTAACCTGGTTTGTGACATCACTAGGACTTGTTGGTGGGACAGATTTGTGTCCCAGAGACTTCCCCTTTTGTGGAATAGACTCCCTCTCCACGTAAAGCAGAGTACCTCATTAAACCCTTTTAAGCACAACCTGAATAACTGGATGGGGAACAGAAAAAATACCCCTGGGATTCCACCTATATCCCTGCTGGATAGTGCCATAGGGTGCTGACTTGTTGGAACATGGGCTAAATTCTTGGCTAGGTTTGTAAGGGCCTCAGGGCCAATAGCCTAGTAACTTCCTATGATCCTATGATTCTAAATGTTTTTTGGAGCTTTTTCAAACCATGTTTAATACTGAAGCTTCTGTTAAATTAATAATATAATACTTAAATATAAGGGTGTCATACGCTCTATTAAATGCAGCACCACAAATCTTGAATGCTGAGTACAGAACATAGAATTGGAAGTGCAAATTAGACTGAATATGTCTTTCAATGGTGTTAACAAGCAGCATCTAGCTAAAAGAAAAGAAAATCTACAGCAACAAATTAAGTGTATTTTAGGCAAAGCCTAGAAATAGATATAAGCAGCAGTAAGCATTTCTGAAAAATGCCTATTAAGTGGAATATAATAATTCTTCTACACGTCAGACCTGCAAAAAGCAGATGCATAGACATTACATTTTCAGATTTGTAATCAAATGACCAACATCATACATAGACAAACTAGCTGGATAAATAGAACAAAATTTGAAAGAGAAAAAATGCATTGGGTTGGTTCCCATTTTCAAGGTAGCTGTGGCTGTAGAACCCTATATATAAAGTGCTGGAATTTCTAGCTTTCAGCTTGGTTCAACCCATGATCTGCACAACAAATCAAAATGCATTGTGGGGAACATTGTTTGGACAAAGCTGAAAGTCTGGAGATGGAGATTTTGAACAGTAGACAGAATGAAATGGTTGTAATTAGAATTGAAAAAGTATTAGAAAAAGACAGCCTGGATAGTAGCAGGTAAGCTGTTACTTTTTTCTTCCTAGCAGACAGCTGTCTCACCAGTGGTTTGCTCAGACTAAAGTCTATTTACATGAAGTAAGCTTGAAACTGTCCTTGATTTCATAGAATGCCTTGACTTCTTCCCTCATATTTTTGGTCTAGTCTTCATATAATTTGTGGTCTTTTTGTAAATCATTAAGAATTGCTGTAACTAAATAATGGCAGACATTGATTTTCATACTTAATCTCTGACTTTCATAAATATGCCTAGCACAACCAGATTGCCTTCCAGGGTTACAGCTCATAGCGTGATGAAGCCCAAAGTCCATTATCAATTGACAAGGTAGAAACCTGCAACTTTGCTTGCAGTTAATGAGTTATCCCAGTCATGCCATGGGCATGAATGGTAGTGAGACAGGGAAATCCACAGTTGCATCTAGGCATCAGATATGAAAATTAGACAAGCATAGAGTGTGTATGTACCTCAGTGCATGCACATGTCCTTAGATGTGAGTATATAGGGAAGCAGTACTCTGTATTAAAGAGGCCAACAATATTGTTTTTACCAACAAAAATGGTTGGAAATAGAAATTTAGAACATTAGGGAAAAAGGGCAGGATGCAGAGGATAACACAAGGAAAACAGGGAAAGTAGGAATGTGGGAATTTTGTGGAAAGTGGGGGAAAGATGTTAGCGAAGGTGAAGGCATGGCAAGAGGGTGAAGGTCAGTAGATGGGGCAACCATACAAACATGTAAACACAGACAAAGAAGGACAATGAAGGTGCTGATATACTGAGGGAGGGAGAGAACAATAGAGTCAGAGATATACAAAGAAAGGAATGACAATGGTGATGGGGAGAATTAGACAACAAACAAGAGAAAGCATTTATACACAAGGGAGAGGAACATCAGGATAGAGGACAGGATGAAAATTGTTTTCCATATTCCATTGCCTGTGCAATACCCAGGAGGAAGTAAGACCACTCCCTGACCACACTCTCTATTAGATCCAAAGTGAGGTGCTGCTTGCAGGGGCAGGAAGTGATGCAATTGTACCAGTCACAAAAGAAGCCTTTCTGGATAGCTGATCCAGACTTCCAGCAGCTGGTCAACAGCTCCTGCACCACCATCACCATCTTCCTACAAGTAAATAATCACTGCTCTGGTAGTGACACGGGAGAAAATGATGGCACTTACACAAGGGGTAGGAGAGGTGGCCACATAGCTGTCTCCAAGTTCAGCTACAGGAGAGGCAGCCCAGGATGTAGGCTGGAGTGATGCAGATGATGGCTTTACCCTGCTGGAGGACTGTGGATCTAGGCTTAATCAGTGGCACTGCTGTGGCAGCTGCTGAACAAAACTGCAAAATAAAAGGAGAGAAATAACAAAACAGATATAAAATAATTATTAAAAAAGGGATAGTGGGAAAGAAAGGGGGAAGAGAAAAACTCTTCCATAACATAACTATCATTAATTGATGAAACAGATAACTAAGTTCATGATACAAATATAGAAGTACCACTGAATAAAGCTACAAATCTGACTAACAGATAATGTAATTTCCCTTAAGAGCACACAGAGACCACAGTCAGTCTGGAGCTGGTTTCTCCCTCTATCTCCAGATCCCCAATAAAATTCCCCACTGGCACAGCTATAGAGTTGACATCTCAGCTGAGTGACCAAGCCAAGACCCCCAGCACCCTCTCTGTCCAACCAGAGATTAGTGTCCCTGCCCAAGTAGCTCAGACATACTCTTTGAGGTTTGAGTTATACACACACATACACACACACACACACACACACACACACACACACACACACACACACACACACACACACACACACACACACCTTGGAAAGGCTGGCACAGGTTTACTAGCTATGCCCCCTTCTGCCCAGACTATAAGGTAGTTTCCCCTGCCACTGGTCACTTCTTATCAGCTACTTTAAGGCCTTTAACAAAGGGTGTCCAATCTTGCTGAGTAATGTTACTGTTAATACAAATGATAGTTTGACCAAGAACAAGGCTATTAGGAGTGGCCCTTAGTGTTACCAGATAAATATGCAAGTACTCTCAGAACTTAAATATGTCTCACAAATATCAGCTACAATGAAAGGTTTAAATATATTTAATAATAAATAATAAAAGAACAAGAACATGCCCAGTATAAAATCACAGTAACATCAGAGTTCAAAATCACAGGAAATATTTAAAACAACATTGCAGGACAGTCTCAAATAAAGAAAGAAAAACATCTAAATTAAAGTTTGCTATATTCCTGACTGTATCTAAGAGACATTACTGTACCTTAATAACTTACTTTAGAGCAAGCAAGGCAGATGTGGTGAATGGGTCTTCCAGCAGATTCTGTCAGGTCAGAGAAAATACAGAATACCCAGTCTCTGTCAGAGAGTTCTTAAATTAATATTTCTAATATTACTGCTGGGATAGCTTGCAGAATGACATCATTTCTAGTCACCATTTAGCATCTATCTATAAAAATACATAGACAAGAGTTTTTCTTAGATCTAAGGCAGATCCTGGAAGTCACAAAACAATAAACACTTCAAAGACAAGACAAAAAACTTCTAGGTCTAGACATTGTGTCTGGTACTGCACTGAAACTGACAGATAACATCGCTTTTATATATGATACCAGTAATTGAATTTCAGCTTTTTTTCCAATTTAACACTGTACTGTGTCCAGTCATATATAAAATAATATTATCAAAAGTTGTAGTTGTGTGAAGGTACAATTCTGTCTCTACTAATCCACATACGGTGTACTGTGGTTACATTTTTAAACAGCACTTTTCTATACTCGCACACTATGTCTCATAAAACTTATATACATTATATATGATAATATATATATTAACAACACAAGCATATGATATATATCATTGTAAATGACATATAATTATTTACAAAAATTTAGATAGCTGGGCTGAATTGTAATCCATCAAGAGGCATAAATTGAGATAGATATATATAGTGGTGGTCAAAGTCAGGATGCTATCAACTTGGGTGCCCAGTCCTCTCACAACTGATTGCATGTAGTATGCTGTTATTAATGTCATTAGGTTGGGATGACATTTTCTAAATGGGATAATAATGCATTTTTTTATTTTCAGTTTGAGGCATGCTTAACTTGGTCAGCCACACACCACTGGTTTTGGCTTGCACCTCAGAAAAGTATCCCCAAACAGCAAAGACCCTTATAAGGTCCATGATAATGCATTCCATGGCCTTGCAGATTAGGGGCTAGTAGCTGGATGGGGCCTACTGGCTGCCTGGAGTGGACACTCACCCCTTATGTAGGGATGACTGTATGTGTCTCCTTTGAATATGGTGTCTAATGGAGCTGAGAGCTCATGCCTGAGTTCATGTAGGGGGATACAGCCACAGATGTTAGTCAGTCATGGGAGACTGTACTGTGTATGTGGTATTCTTGACCACCAGTTCAGAGAGCATTTTTGTGTTGTCTTTTTGAAATTGGGACATGTGAAAAGACATAGGTTTTTGACACCTAACACTATTTATGTTTATGATGTATGAGAAGCTATGTGAACTTGACTTTTGACACATGTTGCATGTGAGCAACAAGGGTGGTTAATAAATTAAAAAATAATGAACTGTTAACCATAACATCAAGGCAGAAGATCAGAGTTATGAATGACCTGATAAAAATGACAAGAATTTTTGAAAAATATACATATGAGAAGTTTTCAAAAAAAAAGTTAATGGAGCATACATCCCTGCAGGATATGTTTCTTGAGATACATATTAATATTAACTTGTATAACTCTCACTATGTATCCTCTCCACAATACCATTGATCAAAGATTCATAAGGAGCTGAATGAACCACCTGTTCATCCCATATTTTAAATTGTTAAATGAAGTAGAGTACAGCGATGCCTATTTGTTTCTTACTATTGATGTGAAGGACCTTTTCTTGGTGATCCCACAACAGTTGGGTATTGACTGGGTCAGTGAATTTTTATTTCAAAAAGCTGCACCACAATCAGAAATTAAGTTATATATGGATCTGTTTTAGCTTGTACTACAAAACAACTAGGGAAAGTATTCTTTTACAGAAAGTATGCAAATTTGATTATGGCCCAGTCGGAAAGGAAGTATATTCTAAATAGACATGAATACAAAGAAAAAATGCCCTTGTATTTAAGATACCTGGATGACATCTTTATTTTGTGGGCAGGTATGAAAATGACTTAAAAGAATTTGTTAATTATTTAAATGGCACAAATGATTTTTTGACCTTTGCGTATGAAATGAGTAATACTGTTATTTCTTATTTAGATGTAAACATGTGTAAAGATCAATATGCTAAAAGATTTCTTTCTAAAATACTTAGGAAGGAAATATATTCCGACTTATTCTTGCATTATGATAGTGCACATCCTGCCCATAAAAAGAGCTCAATTATCAAGGTACAACTGGTTTGTGCAGCCAGGATGGTCACATTAAATGAGGAGTTTCAAATAGAATGTGAAAACTTGAAAGGAATGTTTAAAGCTAGGGCCTATCCAGACAGATTGTTGACAGAATTGATTGGAGAGTAAGCTATACCTCTGGTTTTATTACATCTTACACTAGTGATTATGAGACAGTAAGAACTATATTAGTAAAAATGGGTACTTATTGAGGAAGATGGCCATCTAAGGGATGCACTAAAAGAAAGACCTATATTAATTACAAAAAGAGGTACAGGTATTAAGGTTCTGTTAGAACAAAAAGAAAAAAAGCACAAATGGAAGGAGCCCAGGAATGAAAAAATGTGATATGTGCCATTATTGTGCCTTAATTAATGCAAGGGATGGTTTTGAAATAAGAGGTATTAAGTATAAGTTGGGAGGTAAATACAACTGTTGCACACAAGGGGTGGTATATTTGTCCAACTGTCAATATTGTCCTTCATACTATGTAGAGAAAACAGAGAGAACCTTGAAAGAAAGAATATATGAGCATGAATATGCTATTAAGAAGCAAAAATTAACTAGTGCTCTAGCCAAACATATTAGTAATTAGGACCATGAATGTAAATATATAGCAATAGAGCAAGTTTTGGTCAGCACAAGGGGTGGATCTTGGTCTTTGCAATTAGAGGAGAAAGAATTAAAATGGCAATTCATGCTTAATATTCATCTGTCAATAGTGTGCTTAAACATAGGGCCTTGAATAGATAGATTTAGTACTTCTAGCATAGCATTGTTACTGTCTTAGACAAGCAGGGATTCTCATGCTTTTGGATGTATTGTTTTGCATGCTTTTTTGTACATTTTTAGAATATATTTTTTATGTTTTTTCACATAGTTCATATGTTTTTTTCATTTATATACTGGATATATATATATATATATATATATATATATATATATATATATATATATATATATATATATATATATATTATTAAAAGTGGCATTTTTTGCAGTATTTTAACAGTAATTTTATAATGAAATGGTAAAATTAGCTACAATGATTCTTAAGCTTTTATAATAAAGTAATAATTTAATTGAACTGCTGTAAATGATAGCATGACATATTGAATGAATGCCACGCATCTTCTTCTGTTGTACTACGTTAGAACTGTCTTCTGCTATTCAAAAAGCAGCTTCAAGGTAATTTACTGTTTTAATGGAATATTTGGTCTTTAAGATCTAATGACTCCAGTGGGGACTGGTGGGGCATGTGATGAGGAAAAGTTTTAAAAGTGGATGCATGCATTTTGAGTTAAATCTTAAGAAGTTTGGCAATGTTTAAACAAAAGTGCTAATAATAAAATTGGGGTCTGTATAATTCCAGTTTTCTGCTTCGTGTTGTTTTTTTGTTTTCAGCAACACTAAGAGTGTTCATAAGGTATCTAGCACCAGTTATAGCTCATTGTAGGCTATAGGGTAGCCACATTTTTCCATATTTAGTTGACTTGCTTATCTTTGCAGGGTCTGTTTCAAAATATCAGGAATCTCTTTTTTGGGTGAGAGATCTTTTACACAAGATGGGATTCCTGGAGAACATTCAAAAGTCTTTCTTGACTATCTCACACAGGACTGTGTCCTTGGGATGAAAACTGGATACCTCAGTTCAAGGAGATTTTCTTCCAGATGAAAAAAATAGATATTTATTTAGATCTATTTCTAAGGTTTTCCACTCAGACTTCAGTCACTGCAAATGAATACTTCAGGATTTTGGGTATCATGGTATCTATGGTTATCATGATACCCCTGACAAGACTCCATATGAGAATGATACAGTGCTGTCTGAAATCTATTTGCTCTCAGTATCAACACCCATCTTTTCAGATCTTAGTACTGGCATTTATCAGAAGAGAATTCACTTGGGGGAGACAACAGATATCCTTAAATCAAGGTCTTCCCTTCTGTCTCTCCATGTACCAAAGCAGCCAGTCACTACATTTGCTTCAGACTTTGCTTGGGGAGCATTTTCAGATGAGATAAAAGTACAGAGGGTGTGGGACACCAAGGACAATTGTAAGCACATAAATAGCAAGGAGATGTTTTCCCCGATAAAAGCACTCAATTCTCTGAAACATATTTAGTCTCCGGGACCTCTTCAAGTGGTTACAGACAATAACATCAACAAGCAATGGGGAACCAGGTCATAACCCCTTTGCAGACTAGCCATGTTAGCTTGGTATATAGTTTCACTGCACAATTGCACTGTACAGGCATCCTACATTTTGTCAAATCAAAACTGAGTGGTAGACAAACTGAGCAGGACCATGGCAGACCCTCACAAATGGAAACTAGATCTGGGGGGTCTTTCAAAATTTGATAGATCTGTAGGGAGTTCCTCAGAAAAACATGTTTGCCCACTATCTGAACAATCAACTGGAAAAATTCTGTTCCAGAATGCCATGCAAGAAGGCCTGGCAGACAGATGCAATTTCTTTTCTTTTCTTTGGACAGAAATTCTGTGTATGTCATTTCACCCTTTCAATTAATACCCAGGGTACTTCTGAATATTTAGAAGGAATCCCCTAAGATCACTGGAGTGAATCCCTTCTGGCCTAGGTAACCATAGTTACCCCTTCTTTTTAAAATTGCAGTGGGCAATTACGACAAGCATTCTCAGAGAATGGATCTACTCACACAAGAATAGGGGTGTTTCATACACCCCGACATCAATCATCTGCAACTACCTGCTTGGATTATAGGGTTTTAATTCCTTTTAGGCAGCTGTTCTCTGAGTAAGTGTAGCAGGTACTAATGGAGGCATACCATAAAAACCAGCCAATCAAGGATCAAGATGCAGAAATCGTCCAGTAAGTGCTTTCATCTATGGTCAAACTTCCTCAGACTGACGAAAGCACTTACTGGATGATTTCTGCACCTTGATTCATTAACTTATTCTATGTTCATTGTTTTTGCTTGTTTTTATGGTATTTATTAATTTTTTAACATTTTCATCTGTTTTGTGCTGTAAGTACTAATGGAGGCGTGAAAGCCTGCCATTATAAAATCATATATTAGCAAATGGAAAAAGTTTTCTAGTTGGTGCCAACAACATAACTAACACCCATTCACAGCTACATGTTCTCTGGTTTTACAATATTTGTATGAGTTACTTTCTTATTCCTCTGTCAAGGTTCATTTATCGGCCATTTCAGCATGTCTGGTCATGGATCCTTCTCTTTCAAGGCAGTTGCATGTCAAAATGTGCATGAAAGGGGTTTTGCATAAGAGGCCTCCAAGTAAACCTGTCGGATCTTAATTTTGTGCCAGAGAAACTAACACTTACTCCACTTGAACCAGCTAAATTGGCTGACTTGAGGTTTTCTACATGGAGAACAGTTTTATTGATTACTCTGACCTCTATAAGAAGACTATCTGAGTTGTGCGCTCTTATGGTGCATCAGCCCTACCTCAGTTTCCACAAGGACAGGGTTTGTTTGAGAACTAATCCGTCTTTTATGACAAAAGTGGAATCCAAGTTTACTTTAAGTCAAAAGTATCCATCTTCCCCTTTTCTCTTCTGAACCTAAAAATGAAGGAGAAAAGATACTCCATACCTTTGATAGCCACAGACAACTGGGTATTATCCTGACAGAACTAAATCATTCAGATCATCACATCAATTCTTCATTTCTTGTGAGGGTTAGAAGAAGGGACAATAGGTGTCAAAACAGACTATTGCAAATGGTTGTCTAAGGCTATTACCTTCTGTTATACTCATCATAACAAAACTATTCCAGGTAGGGTGAAGGCACACTCCACCAGGGCCTTGGCTTCATCTATGGCTTTTTGGAAACGGTTGGATTTTAAAAGCATTCTAGAAGCTGCTACTTAATCCTCTGTAGCACTATAAGCTGTATTCCTTCTCTAGGTCTAGATCATTCTTTGCTACGACTATTGTTCAGGGGCACCTGGACCCTTCTCCTTCCACCTCCAAAATATGATCAGCTATGGTAATCTACCCATAAAACTAAGGCTACTGCAGCAGTGATCAATACAAACAACATAGTACAGTTGTATAAGCTGATCTTACCATAACAGTAGCTGTTTGAATAATCATTGTTGCAGTAACTACTCCCTGCCTCCACCCTCTTGTTTTTTGGTGTGTTTTTATGCCAGGGTGCAGACATTAATTTTTTTATTATTCCTAGCATTGTCCATTTAGGAGTCAGCCACCCTCTCTCTGCTGGCAGGAAATCTCTGAAGGGCTTTGTGCCCAAAATTGACTTTTAGTCAGTTCATCTCAGGCTGTTTGACAGTTTGGGTATGTGGAAAGTGCCTTGAAGCTTTGGAAGCTGGTTAGCTTTTACATCCTTGGGAGGATATAACCACTATTGCTAAGCATACTGCAGCAGTGATCATTCAGACATCTACTGTCATGGTAAGCTTAACTTACACAACTGCACTATCTTATTTATTTTTTATTTATTGGTAGAACACTGGTTTCATTAGACTACTTGCAGATTCATACCAGGAGCATAAAGAGAAAATACAGTAAAGTACAGAATACAAAATTGGTATAACAGCATGCACTGTGATGAGAAAGTAAGAAACAGTGGACATATAAAATAAATTTGTTATGAAGAAATAAGCATAAAGAAGGAGATGAGGTATTGTCATTCATAGAGCAAATAATTAGGGAGAATATAGAGAGCTGGATAATTTAGTTGTGTCTCTGCTCATCATATATCAGCTTAAGTTCTGTGTGTTTCTTTAAAGTGGGTGTAAATGAATATATTTAAATGTCAATGTATATGCATAGCCAAGATATGCAATGGGAAGGTCATAGAATTGAGTAATTGCACCAGTTGTGTAACTGATGCAAAATTGTTTGAAGAGAAAGACTTTCAGTCTGTTTCTGAATACTGTAAAGGAGAAATATTCTTTAACAGAGGCTAGAAGGGATTCCCAGACTTGCTGTTTCAGGCTGGACAAGCTGCGGTCTGAGCACCACAGAAGTCATTTTTTTTTTGTTTTGTTTTTTTTTTTGTGCAAGACTCAGTTTTTTATGCAAGACTTGGAGAGGTGTGGAAAACTTTGAGCTGTGAGAAACAATCCTCGGGATTCACAATGCTAAAATTCCATGCAGGAGCAGTGTAGCCACTCCTGCATGGAATATGGCCACCGAGCAATCCACGAACATGCCATTTTGACATGTACGAGTGGCCTACACTGTCCCTGCACAGAAATCCATACAGTATGCTAATCAGCTCATTTGCTTATGAAAACCATGCAAATGAGCTGATTTAGCGATCCATGAAGTAGGCAGGTCTCTGTGCAGGAACAGTGTAAGGTGCAGAAGTGTATTCAGTTACTAACCGAATACATTTCTGCAAAAAAGAAAAAGGAGCCATGACAACTTCAATAAAAACATGTATTAATGTGGTTAGTCATGACAGTGGCCAAATATATGGCCACTGGCATGGGAAAGAGTGTAATTTCTATAAAAATAAATGTTTCATTTTTTTGGCCGATCTCGGCCATTTAAGCATAGTCCACGCTGCGCAAAAGGGATGGTGGGGAAAAAAAAATTAAGAAAACTCCATTTTAGGTGAAAGCTGCATTTTTCCATTATAGTCAATGGCAAGCAGAATCAAGACAATGGCAGGGAACAGTGGTTGCTAAGGGGGAAGGCTCTCGTGGGGGTGCAGTAACTATGGAGTAAGGCAGTGGGGTATGTTAATGAGGGGACTTATACAGAATCACAAAATATTTCTAAGTGTCACACTGCACCTAACCATGTAGGTGCTCTAACACAACTGTGTAGACAGGAGGTGCAACTAACATGAAGGGGGGGTGTCATGCTTGCTGTAAACGCATTGGAGCTCCGTTGGCCGGGTTTGTGCTTAGCTAAGCACAGCTAAGCGAGGGTGTGTGTCTGACACTGTATACACTTATTCCATGAACTGAGGAGTGGGTTTATGCCCAGGGGAGGACAATTTCTTGCTGTTTATAATAGCTAAATGGGTCTGGGTGGTGCGCAGAGGCTTAAACAGGAAGGATATATTAAAAGAAAAAGGAAATAGCAGAACAAGGGAAATGCAGTACAAACAGCAATATGGGATACTGCAACACACAATGGGCCATTGAAAGCACTCAGTAATACAGCTGGTAGGTGGCTGCATAGCTGAAAATGAGAGGAGATGTAAAAAAAATTAAAGGGCAACAGCACAATAAAGGAGAAATGAAGTAGAAATAACTAATATGGAACTCTTGCAACTCACAATGGGCCAGGTAAAGCACACAATAATACAGTTGACAGGTGGCTGCACAGCTGAAAATAGGAGATGTAAAACAAAGAAAGAAAGGTCAACAGCACAATAAAGGAGAAATAAAGAACAAATCACTAATATGGGATTCTTGCAACTTACAATGGGCCAGGCAAAGCACATAATAGTACAGCTGGAAGGTGGCTGCATAGCTGAAAGTGGAAGGGTATGTAAGTAAAAAATAATTAAAAAAGGGCAACAGCAGAATAAAGGCAATCCTGCACAAATTACCAGTAATGCCTCTAACACTCACAGTGGCCAAATCAAAGCCATGAGTATTATAGGTGGCAGTTGAATGTATTATAGTCAGCCAATCATACAGGCAGCATCTGCAGCACAACAGTATAAAGTATGGAAACACCTTACACTCTGTTTTTTCCCACAAACTCTGCACCATTGTTGTATACATGTGGGGGAATTTTAACTGGAAAAATCTTAGGGACTGCCATTGCTTTGATCCATCACTATGTGCTAGAGGCTGAGGGTGGAGAGAAGGATAATGCTGACAACTGCCACAGACCAAGGAAGAAGAGAAGAGTGTTCAGACCCAGGGTAACCTACCAGGGGATACATGATCTGAAGATAGTAGAGCACTACAGGGTGGACACAGACATACTTCAGCAACTCACCAAGCTGTGCCATCCTCAACTTAGAGCTAGAACCTACAGAAGGGAACCTATCCCAGTGGATATCAAGGCATGTGTAGCCTTAAGAATTCTAGCTACAGGTACTTTCCAAAGACCTACTGGGGACATCATGGGGGTCTCACAGGCATCTGCATCCAGGGTACACCACCAGTTCTTGGATGCCATGCTACCACATGCCGGTGAGCACATTTACTTCCCCAACACCCGTGAGGGGAGGACCAGCAATATGCATCTCTTCCACCATGTAGCAGAATACCCGGAGGTACTGAGTGCCATAGTTTGCATATATATCCACATCAAAGCACCACCCGGTGAACAGGGTAAGGTCTGCATAAACCGCAAGGGCTTCCCCTCCATCAACTTCCAGGTCATGTGCAATGCCCAGGGCATTATCATGAATGTATGTGCTGGCAGCCCTGGAAGCTATCATGACTCACACATCTGGCATTCGTCACAGCTGTACCAGGCATTTGCCAGGGGGGCATCCTGTATGGCCATCTGGTGGAGAATGCTGGCTATGCACTGGAGCCGTGAATGATGACACTCACACAAGAACATCATAATGAGGCACATGTACAAACCAAGATCATTATAGAGCATGTGTTTGGGATGCTCAAATCATGGTTCCGGTGCCTTGACATATTTGGTGGAGCCTTGCAGTACTCTCCAGCCACATGTGCACATTTACTCATAGTATGTGCCATGCTACACAATATGATCCTGTGGAAACAGCTGCAGGAGGAACAGCACAGGGAAGGGCCACACAGCTCACCACCATTGCCAAGGTCCCCACAGGCACAGAAGGACTCACAGGAGGAGGTCCCTGAGCCTGCTCCCTTAGGCAGATGGAGGAGTGCCCAGTATGGGCATGCCTTGGCAAAGAGGCAACACATAGCACACACACTGACACTGTAGGGACCCCAGGGACTGACACCTCTCTCTGACTTGCACACACAGCAAAATGGATGACACACATCACATTACCTGTAACTTATTTATTACAACTTATTTATTTATACCTATTCTGGTAATTCCGCTGACATTGAGGAGATCATTAGGAGGCATTGGCCTGTACTGACCTTTCATGAAGAATTTAAAGACACCCTTCCAGCACACCCCAAATTTGTAAGAAAGAGGGACATTAATTTCAAGGAACTATTTGAAAGGAAACCTAATTTCCAGGTTAACAACTCTAGCACATGACTAGGCACTTTCAAATGTGGGGCCTGCAACCAATGCCATGCCATTATTAACGCTCCAACACTTTATATTCCCTCCAGGAATTTTAACATTAAATCGCATCACCATTACACTTGTGGGAGCAAAGGGGTCATCTACCTAGGGTTTTGCACCATCTGCTCAAGCTTCTATGTTGGCAAAACTGAGAGACTACTAAGGAAAAGACTCTACGAGCATTTTTATGATTTAAGTAAACAAAAGGAGTCCAATGCATTTTATAAGCATTCACTCACTTGCCTCGAGATAGATCTTAAATTCATAGTGTTGGAGCAAGTCACCCCGGACGCTAGGGGAGGTGACTAAGAGACGACCCTTGAATACAAGGAACTTATATGGCAACTTAAATTAGACGCAGGCAGACACCCTGGACTAAATGACAATATTAATATAAACAGTGTCGTTAAGTTAAGAAAGGCTCGACTATGAGAGGCTCCTTCACTGTTGATATATAAAAAATCTTAAGTAAAATATGATAAATAATTTATTTTAATTTACTGCTAAATGTACTGTTTACAGTTCTTTATCATTTTATGTCACAGTTTTAATATTTATTGTATATATTTACTACAATGCATTAGGTTTAACTTTTAACAATGAAGTATTTTTTAACAATTCATTGAGTTCAGCATTCATCAAGTTTTAACTTTTAATTGATTAATTAACAACCAATCCAATTAACAACTAATTCTAGTGTATATAAAGGTTTGTAGCACTTTGGATGTTCACTTGATAAGGCTCGGCACAGATGGAGCAAAAGCGCTTGTGGTTTTATTGTTTCGTATGGTTTTACATTAAAAAATCAGACTTTCTAAGCATCTATTACCGCTCACACCCACACAACAAGTCAGCTGTAGAAAACCACAGAGACATGTTTGGTAAAGGCACACAAATGGTGTCAATGATGAATTAACCCCTAAAGACTCACACAGTGATAGCACAGCAGGACCCACAGTTACAGTAAGGCTATGAAGGGTAAGAAGTCTGAAACTCAAATGTATGCCAGTACAATCTGACCTGGGCTCTTTACTGAAATGCCTCCAGTCCCCAACACAGGGCACAATAGTATGGTAAATGGAACCAAAATGTAAATCAAATACCAGCACAGTCTGTGCAAATGTGTACAGTGGCATAGATGCCAGAAGCTGTTAAAGACTGGGCGGGGAGGCCAGAGGGTGACAGGGGCACTTAGTGAACTAAAAAGGGTAATTGTTTTATAACTATTTGCTACCATAACATAGATTCACTTGGAGGACATTTTAAGCTTAGCCAATTCCCTTTTGGTGCTTGAATTGATATTTTCTGATTGTTCTTAGTTATCCCCATGACTGATAATTGCATATTAGCCCTAGTGAGAACAGCTGTGATCATACCATAGGTAATTTAAGGGGGCCATGTAAGGGGTACAGCATTTAGGAGCTTCCTCTATCCATTAGTGGCATGAGGGGAAATCCTGGAGTACATTTTCTATTACCCATCCTTAGATCCAAGTTGCATTTGAATATGGATGGATGAGCTTTGCTTTATTTTTATGGATAGTCTATTCCAGAACAGTGGCAGCCTCTGTGATATATATCCATCTCTCCACAACATTCAGTTTAGATACCTGGACTGAGTATTTCTGATGCCATTGGACTTGCTGATGTTCAGTAGGTCCATTTGTATTATGTCGGAGGATGCTTTGTATGCCACATATGTCACCTCTAAGCACTCTGTAGGATATTGAGTATAGTAATAAATCTTTGAGGTGGTCCATACAAGACCTATCGTTTAGGACTTGTATCCTTTTAGTAAGGTATCTCTGATGGTATTCCAATTGTTGCATGGAGCTGGACAGATACATGCCAAAGTGGGCATTAAACAAAATGATTGACATAATGAGAGCTTTGTAAAGGGGGACAACAACATCTCTAGATCTAGTCACAATCAATTTGTTTATAAGCTGTGCAATATAGAAAGGCTTTCTTTGTTTTATTTATTTATTTATTTTATTTTACATTTGTTAACCGGGAAAGTCCGACTGGATACAGATCCATTTTCAGAGGAGGTCCAGGAAGAAAAGCTCCAAATGTACAAAAACAAGTGTAAATACAGTGAAATTATTACAGTGAGTTATCACAAAACTGAGATTTGTTTAATTATATGTACACACAGGTACATGTTTTTCTCACATACACATAGCAAAGGTTGGAAGCAAGTAGCTGAGAAAGAAATAGTTAAAGATTTCATCTGAAAAATTTATGACTCTGGGCACATGTTGGTCAAATGTTAGGTCACTGTACACGCAAGTTCCCAAATGCCAAACAATTCAGAGGACATTGTCATGATTTTGACACCAGTTATTATTTGGAACAAACCTTCCTGCATGATGGTTAAGTCATTTGGGGATTCAATAACTTCTCCTAGCTTGCAGTCATCTCAAACTTAGCTGGCCAAAGCTCTTTGGTATTTCCTTTTACTTTTCAGATGTATATGCCAAACAGGAAAAGTCTCAGCAGCGAACCCTGGGGGACTCCATTGGTGACTGGTCTCTTCCCCTGTTTTGATCTCCTGCATCCTGTGAGCCAAGTTGGTAATCCAGCTAGTGATGTAAGTGTTTGCTCCTACATTATTCATCTTTTGTACTACCTGAGTAGGGGATTGTGTCAAAAGGCTTGGCCAGGTCAAGGTAATGTGAAACTGTTTTACCTTCATCCATTGCTTTGGTAACAAGAGTAAAGCTTAAAATTTTCCCATGATTTTGAGCCTTTCACACTTTCCTCTGGACTGTTTTCAAACACATTTTTAGGGCCATGCTTACATGTATGCATTCCTTGATTCACCTTCCTGATTCTATTAAATTATATTCCTTGTATAATACAGCACCAGTTGTTAGAATGTGTTTTATATCTGTAGTTTCCAACAGTCTTCCAGTAAGCAATGAAACAAAATGTATGAACCAATAATGACAAAACAAAACTACCCCATTTTAGAAAATTTCAACCATAAAAGGCCACTCAAACTTCTCATAATCCACCAATATCAGTAAATATGCAAAATGTCTGCAGAAGTAAGTCATCTAAATAATTCCACATTTAGGGGATCTCTAACTAATAAAAGGTTGCTGCTAGGAAACAAACCAGAGTACCTAGAGAGATCCTACCCAAATACAGGGAGGACATACCACCTCCACACAGAAGGCAACCCAGCCAAGAATCAATCCTCATAACTTCTTTCTGTGAGGCAACAACACTGCCACTGCACCATCCACGTGACACAACTAAATCTCTCAATTTCACAGTAGAAGAAATCTGGAAAAAGCCAAAATTTATTTGGGGGGGCAAAGAGCTAAAACCAGGGGCACATTTTAAATATTGCTTGTATAATCTTAGAAAGCTGCTAAAATAGTGTTTTGTGTTACTGTGTGTTTCCAAATAAAAAGATGGTAAGACTGAAACTTAAAGGGCTTTCATTATGATTTGCCAGAAAGCCACAAATCTTAAGAGGAACAGACCAAAAGTATGAGCCAAACTCCCCGAATCACATGTGGTGGTGTGGGTAGAAGGTACAGGACCCTGTACCTAAGATATAGGGTTTGAGCCCAATTACACACACACACACACACACACACACACACACACACACACACACACACACACACACACACACATACTCACACAAAATATCACTTTGGAGCTACACACAAGAAATATTGCTTTGGAGCTACTGCATAAAATAAATGGAACTAGCACTGAATGGCCATCACTATCACTTTGGAGCTACAGCCCTTTTCGATATAAGTCCAATAGCACTGTACCTACAAACTCTAGCACATAAATTATTCCAGAGATTAAACAACTTGAATACATCCTTGGTCAAAG
The DNA here is from genome assembly GCF_019279795.1 of Protopterus annectens. Lineage (NCBI taxonomy): Eukaryota > Metazoa > Chordata > Ceratodontiformes > Protopteridae > Protopterus > Protopterus annectens. The sequence continues at coordinate 1,107,119,686 of NC_056743.1, read as the reverse complement.
CATTACATTTGTAATTATGTGCAAATGACGTCTAGAAACAGTCATCAACATCTTGGAATGCTATGCAATTTCAAGTGGTACCCAACGCCAGAGCCCATTCTAATGCCAAAATAACTGACTGTAAATGTTTCGAAACTTTGATGACAATTTGTAAATATCATTCTAAACAATGCATCAAATATTTCACCAACTTTCACACTGTTCTCACGCCACCTTGTGAACAGCCAGGAATTCCTCGTACAGTAAACTCATGTACTGTAACTTCCTATGTTTTCTATTCTGTATATTTGAAGTACAGAATTAAAAATGTAATGTGTACACTAACATTACTACATGCAAATCTGTAATAATCTGTGTACCATTTTGTGACTGGTTTGATTAAGGTATTGAGGGAAATTCCAGCCATTTTACAGAACATAGTGGGATAAAGAAAGATTTAGGCCAAAGGCAAAGTGAGCTTATCTAGCTACTGCATAAAATAAATGGAACTAGTACTAAATAGTCATCACAATCACTTTGGAGCTACTGCATAAAATAAATGGAGCCAGAAATACCACTTCAGAGCTACTACATAAAATAAATGGAACTAGCACTAAATGGCCATCGCTATCACTTCAGATCCACTGCATGAAATAAACGGAGCCAGAAATATCACTTTGGAGCTACTGCATAAAATAAATGGAGCTGGCACTAAACGGCCATCACTATCACTTCGGATCTACTGCATAAAATAAACATCCATCACTTACTGCATAAGCATAACAGAATGAAATATCAATGACTTACTCCAGAACTGGAGCCTTAGATGTAAGCAGTTATCCACAGAGCTAACACTTGGGAGCTTTATCAGCAAGAAGTGCTTTCCGCGCACTTTTGTGTTTAAATTAGTGTGTGACGTGCACATGAGTCCTCCTCCTCCCTTGCCCTGTAGTTCTGGTGCCTATAGCTAAACTGCCCTATTCAGAATATTTCCATCATAAAGATCTACTTCCACACACCACTGCATTTTAAATGTATTGTTTAAACATTTTCCAGTAGGCAATGAAGCAAAATGTATGCACCAATAATGACAAAACTGCCCTATTCAGAACATTTCTATGATAACAGTCTACTTCTACACACAATATATAAATACAGAATCACAGTAGTGTAAGTTATAGGCATGCTGCACAGCTTCTTGAAATTATTTTCAATTGGGGGGTGGCAAAAGGCCAAAAACCAGGGACACATTTTAAACATTGCTTGTATAATTTTGGAAAGGTGCTTACATAAAATGTGTTACCACCATGCATTTCACTGCAAAGTCTTGAACCCAGAACCCTGTGCACTACAGTCAGAGAAACATACCACTAAGCTAAACCAGCAGTTTCTTGAAAGACAGAAAGACAAACTTAAATGGCTATCGTATTTAGTGAATTCAATTCTCACATCTCACCATAGCTCTCAACCTCTTAGCACAAAAATACAGAACAAAACTAATAATGGGGGAATACAGCCCCAAAATAGGGACACATTTCAAATACTGATTTTATAACCTTAGAAAATTGCTAGAATAAAAAGTTTTGTTTTACCACTCCTGAAAACCAGAGGAACAGAACAAAAACGTGAGGCATCAATTCACACGTGATGGTGGCTAGGGACTTTAGGCTCTTTTTACCTGTACCCAAGGTACATGGTTTGAGCCTGAGTACCTCTAGCCACCAGATGTATCCTGTTGGGAGAACACACACACACACACACACACACACACACACACACACACACACACACACACACACACACACACACCTTACTCACTCTGAAGTTTCTGTGGTACATCTCCCAGTAAATCCCAACAGACTCCAAGCAGCAGCTTCTGAACAAAAACCTTCTCTGATTCTGATAAGCAGCTAATTAAATTAAAACCTCCTACTCACAACAGCATTTAACCCAGAAATATGCAGGCTGGATGAAATATGCAAACTCAACTCTGACAGGCTGATGTCATTACGCACACGATGATGTCAGCTAAAGCGCAAAAACCAAAATAATAAAGAAGTAATTCAGGACAGTTGGGAGGTATTGATGATCTGTAAAGTGTGGGGGGGGGCTCCCCTCCCCCCTCACTGTATGGTTCCGGTGCCCATGTACATTGGACAGATTAGATGTGCCCCCCTCATATACCCAAACAAATGCAGTAACATATATGTTTGCATGGAATTAGCAGCAAAGCACACATTGGCAGGGCTGTACCAATACACATGAACACATGCTGCCTGTTCACAATATGCAAGGGTCAATGAGCTATGTGTATGTGTGGTTAATACGGTCTGGATCTGGCCAGCATGTTCCCCTGGCAGTCGTCTTGTTCTGCCCTAAGTACAGTGTTGCCTTTGACAGGGCCATGTGCAGATAACTGTAGTTCCAACTGTTATGCATGTCAATGACACCCACTGCTCTGCCACTGACATAACTGGAAGTTACAGTGCTATGTGGAATATGCTACGCATATTACTGACATCTTGAAGGATGTGTAGCAGAGGTGCCAAGGCTTTAGTGAATATAAGTGCTGTGTGGTACTGTTGCCAGTGGTCATTCTCAATAATTATTTTTCTTATGTTTACTTTTACAAATAATGGACATGACTGCACAGTTGGATGCACTCTGTACCCACACTGATAACTTTCAACCTCTGACAGCAAGATGTCTGGACAAGGGCAGAAAGAAAAGTGGAACAAAGACACAATGATAGGCATGTGTTGTAAATATCACTCTTACATACTGAGAAATGTGGTGGGGTGAGGAGTTTGCAGTAATGGGAATTGTCTGAAGATGATGTATTTGGAAACAGTAATGTCTGTATTATTTTGTAACATCACACTTCAATTATATAACTAACTTGCTATAAAAACACGAGTTTACATAGAAAGGATGAACTTTTAGCCAAACACCTGGACATCCTGCCAAAAAATGTACACATGCACACACAAAAATATGACATCTCAGGTTAGAAAGATACCACACAAGCAGGAGATCCCCAGCCAGTATATCACCAGGTTGCTGGACTGTTCACACACCTGTGTGTCATTACTATACTGGCTGGGGTTCTAATCAGATCTGGCAAATGAGTGTGTGTGTGTATGGTTGTAAGAAGTATTTTGATAAGACTTTCACCCACTGCCCTACTTTATCACTCCTGCTGATGTCATTCCCCTTATCAGCACCTTTGGACAGTTGTCAGCCCAGTAAGCTCTATAGCATGTGTGATAACTGTATAGCACAATAGTACAAATCACTAGTTAGACAGGGGTTCTAATCTCAGATCTGGCAAATGAGTGTGTGTGTATGTTTGTAAGAAGAAGTATTTTGATAAGTCTCCCACCCACTGCCCTACTTTATCACTCCTGCTGATGTCATTCTCCTTATCAGCACCTTTGGCCAATTATCAGCACAATAAGCTCTGTAGCATGTGCAATAACTGTATAACACGCGCTTGAGAGAGACTTGAACTCAAAGCAAAAAAATAGACATGCTGGCTGGAGACAGATTCATAACAGCTCAGCCATTCCATTCACTAAAAAAAAATCCCATTCCAGCAGAGTCCTCATTGTCCTCTCTCTCTCAAGAGGAATCTTGATGGATGGTGGATGGATGGGAGGTTTTACCCTCACTTCTGTGTCACTGTTAGACAGAGGGACAGGCAGTATACCCACCAAAAAAAAAAAGGCATAAATAAAATTAAAATGGGTGGTGAAAGCCAAACACATTCTGTCTAGGCTTATAAATGCCCTAGGGCAGATAGCCTAGTATGAACCTATGAACCTATGAACACTATAGTACAATTAACTAGATAGGCAGGGGTTCTACTCTCAGCTCTAGCAAATGTGTGCGGGTGTGAAAGTGTGTATGTTTGTAGGAAGAAACATTTTCATACATTTCCCACCCACTGGCATACTTTATGAGTCCTGCTGATGTCATTCTCCTTATCAGCACCTTTGGACAGTTGTCAGTCCAGTAAGCTATGTGATAACTGCATAACACTATAGTACAAATAACTAGATAGGCAGGGGGCCGACTGTCAGATCTGGCAAATATCTGTGTGGGTGTATAAGTGTGTGTGTAATTGTGTATGTTTGTAGGAGGAAGTATTTTGATAAGTTACCCACCCAGCGGCCTAGTCTATCAGTCATACTGATGTCACTCCCCTTATAGGTTCATAGGTGTGTACTAGGCTAATGGCCCTGAAGCCCTTACAAGCCTAGCCCATAGAAGTGCCTTGCCATTTGCCACCCAATGTTAGTTCCCAGTGACCCCATCAAGTAGAGCCACTGGAGTGATCCCTGGGGTGAACTTTCTAATATCCATCCACTCATCAAGATCTCTCTGGAACAGGCTCATCTAGGTGCTTTGCTTGACGTGTATGAGAAGTATATTCCAGGGCATGTGCAGTCTCTGGGTGAGGAACCTGTCCCTCCAGCATGTTATGTTGATTGCGGTAATGAGGTTGAGGTCCCCTACAGTGTGTGGTGCAGAGACTGGGATGTCTTTAGATGTAGCATTTCTAAAAGAGCTGGGTCAGACATGGCTTTGCAAGTCAAGCAGAGATTGCCTCTAAGTAGGCAATATGAGACAGAGAATAGCTGGAGTCTTTTGTGTTTGTCATTTTAGGACATGTGTTTAATGCCTCATTGTGAGGTACTTATGTGGCCTCCCCAGCTGTTGCAGGTGCCTAGTGAGTTATATGCCAAATGGGCCATTATACTTGATGATTGGTCAAATGAGGGAAGAGTACACAGAGATGATGACCTCTTTTTCCTGGATGCAACCCCTTGGTAATGGGATGTCCCAAATAGAAGGATTTCCTGACCACAATGGCAATGTGGTGGTTAAAGGACAGGTTGCTGTCAACCTGTGTCCCCAGATCTCTTATAACACCTACAGTGTTCAGTGCGCTCCCATTAATGTGATACTTAGTGGAAACTGAGATTTTACCAAAGGGGCTGATTATGCATTTTGTGATGTAATGCTTCAGGCCATGGTTTCCACACCTGTCAGTGGTCTCAGTGAGGCCTTTCTGTAGGATGCCTGCATCACTTGTGGAGTTAATGATGGCTCCCAACTTGCAGTTCTCTGTGAACTTGGTCAGCCAGAGTTCCTTTGTGTTAGCCTGGACTCCTGAGAAGTACATGCTGAACAGGAGAGTAACCAGGACTGATTCCTGTGGGACTCCACTCATGACTGGCTGGCAGTCTGACTTGGAGCTTGCTACTTTTACACTGTGTGTTCTACCTGTGAGTGAACTTGCAACCCCCCTACTGATGTACAGGTTGATGCCTAGTTTGGTGAGTTCATCTATAACTCCTGACTGAGGAATGGTATCAAGAGCCTTGGCCAGATTGATTTAGGCTGTATGCAGTGCCTTACTGTCATACACAGCCCTGGTGACTGACTCAAAGATGTCAACTAGGTTGAGCAGGCATGATCTTTCTTATATAAAGCCAAACTGTGTGGGGTCCAGAGTTAGGATATTACCTATATATTTGTCAATCAGGTCCCTGATAATGCACTCTATAGCTGTACACATCAGACTCATCAGGCTGCTGGACTGATAATTCCCAGGGTCTGTAGTTGTCACACCTTTATGGAGAGGGTTGACTGTAGCAGTGCACCATTTGGGAGGGACAAAGCCTGAAGTGAGCCTGTGACTGAACAGGACACACAGATGTGGTGCCAGGTATCATTGTAGTTCATGTAGAACACAACCAGGGATAATCTGGGGTCCCCTGGAAGCTGTATTCTTGCCCGTGGACAATGCAGGTGTAACCTGGGTGGCAGTAATCCTGGATGCCTGGCATTCTTCTGGCATTCTGATTGTTCCCCTAGAGGGGGTAAAGCTGGCATTAAATGTGTTGGCAAGAATGTTGGCAATATCAGTTGGCTCAATATAGGAGGTAGCACTGTGCAGTAACTAAGAGCACTTCTGGGTATTGGCATGGAGGTTCCTGATATCACTAACAAAGGATATGTGATTGTTAGTGTCTGCTGCAATTCTGCTGTCATAGTAGGCTGTAGATGATTTCATGAGGGATCTCAAGTTGTTGTTCATAGGTTCATAGGTGTGTACTAGGCCAATGGCCCTGGTGCCATTACAAGCCTAGCCCATAGAAGTGCCCTGGCATCATGCCACCTTTAGTTCCCAGTGCCTCTGTCAAGTAGAGCCACTGGAGTTATCCCAGGGGTAAACTTTCTGTTTCCCATCCACTCATCAAGATTTCTCTTGAAAAGGGACAGTGAGGTGCTCTGCTTGACGTGCATGAGAAGTCTTTTCCAGAGCATGGACATGCTCTGTGTTATGAACCTGTTCCTCCAGCATGTTCTGTTGATTGTGGTAATGAGGTTGAGGTCCCTGGAGTGTGTGGTGTGGAGGGATTGGGATTTCTTTAAGTGTAACATTTCTAACAGGGATGGGCCAGGCATGGCTTTGTAAGTCAAGCAGGGATCGCCTTTTAATAGATGATATGAGACAGAGAAAAGCTGGAGTTTTTTGAGTCTGTCCATGTAGGACATGTGTTTAAGGCCTAGGATCCTCTTTGTGAAGTACTTTTGTGGCCTTTCCAGCTGTTTCAGGTGTTTAGTGAGGTACATGCCAAATGGGGCATTATACTTGATGACTGGTCTAATCATAAAAGAGTAGAGAGAGATGATGACCTCTTTCTTCCTGGATGCAAAACCCTTGGTAATGAGATGTGCCACATAGAAGGACTGTCTGACCACAGTAGCAATGTGGTGGTCGAAGGAGAGCTTGCTGTCAACCTGTGTCCCCAGATCTCTTATAATGCCTTGAGTGTTCAGTGGGCTACCATCAATGTGGTAATTAGTGGGAACTGAGTTTTTTCCAAAGGGAATGACGACGAATTTTTAAGGCCATGGTTTCAACACCAGTCATTGGTCTCAGTGAGGTCTTTCTGTAGGATGTCTACATCACTTGGAGAGTTAATAATGGCTCCCAGCTTGCCACCTCTGTTCTTATGAGTCCAAAGTCAGCTTTGGAGAAGTTTTTCAAGGTAGTTACCTTTGTGGGGAGTGTGGGTGAGATGTGGATTTCCATGGTGATTACTCTATGTTGGATCTGACTAGGTAGGAATTGACCACTGTTGTCAAGCAATGGTCCCATATGTTAATAATCAACACAGGTCAAGGATGTTGCTTCCTCTACTGGGTGTCAGAATGACTTGGTCCAAGGCATTGGAACTGATGAATTCCAGGAAGCATTGGGCCAGTGTATTGGTGCTTGATAATTTTAACCAGGTAGTTGAACTCTCCTAGTATGAGAGTGTTGGGTTGGACCTTGATAGTTTCCAGGGTGTTGAGAAATGTGGATTGAGAGTCTAGTGACATGGATGCAGACCTATAGCAGGCTGTGACCTGGATTGCACTATTACCCAATGCCAGTTCTACTTGAAGTATCTCAGATGCCATATGCTTGATACTACTCTGGATGTGTGCATATCCATTATTAATATGGAGACACCACCACCTTTGTAGCTGTGGTCCATGTTTTGGGGCTGATGGGTGTGGAATGAGTTATAGGCTGGTAGTTCAGGGGTGCTGTCTATTGCTGTAAACCAGGTTTCTGTTACAGCACAAATGTCAATGTTCCCCATTTTGATGAGTGCTTCAAGTGGCTGCAACTCAAGATGTAGATGTCTAGTGTTGAGCAGCATGGCCCTCTGATTGCATATATGTTGTTATGGTGGTAATTTGATTTGGAACACCACCTAAAAAGGCACTATAGGGGTGGCAAGACACTTAGCCAGTACCTGAAAACCCGGGGTGACAGATGCAGGCCATCTCTGGCAAGCCTTCACAGTCTGTCAATTATGTCATCCCAAGCAGATACTGGATCCCATGAGAGTGACCACAGACAGTCAAGCCAATTGTTGAAGTCAGTCATTTATTGTTTGTACTGTGGTATCATTCTGTGTGACAGGAGTATACTGCTCAGGGCTACTGTCATACCTGCCTGGCCCACATAATCTGAGAGATCCACCATGTCTCTTTTCATATAGTCCATGGAGGTGCATCTCAGGTCATTCACACACACATGGACAATGACAGAATGATACTTGTAGATGTTGTGGAGTGACCTGACTGGGAGTGTTATGTGTTGGATTTTGGCACCTGATAGACAGCTGACTGCTTCCTCCTCCATGCTCAACCTAGTGAATGGGACATCTTTGTGCCTCACTATTGAGTCACGTATGATTACTGTATCAGGCAAGGTGGATGGCCTTTGGGGCTTAGGTTGAGGGGCACACTGTGTAGGTGAGATATGTGTCCTGTAGTTTGTGCTGTGTTGTGGTGGTTGTGTGGGTATCTGTCTTGGTGGTCTCTGCTTTTTGGGTAAATGTCTAGTGAGTGCCCCTCTGAAGGTGGGTGTGTGGTTATTGTATGTCAGAGCTGTGATAGTGGGTATTCTGGAGGGGTATGTGTTCCATGTTGTGTGTTCCAGGTGTTGACCCTTCCCCTCTTGACCAGCTAGTCCAGTCTTCGCTGGAGAGTGCATATCTTCCGGTTCACTGATATAGGGGCATCTCTCACAAGTCTGAACGTTGGGAGTTTAGAGGAGAGGGTTGTCTGTGCACAACAGGCAGTTGAAACAGTGCCTCAGAATGCCCAAGTGCACCAAGTTAATGAGGAAAAGCACAGAGAACTGCATTTTAATCATAGCAGGAGGGGTGGTCATAGGTGCTAAGTTCTAGATCTAATTCCATGAGGAACGACTACTGCTGATGGCTCTCAGGTGTGCTAGAATAATTGATAAAAAATCTGTTGAAGTGCAAAGTTATTAGGCTATTTGAATTGCAGGAGAGAAAGAACTAGTAAGATCTAAGGGAAAACTGAAGGCATACTGGCACCTGTAACAGTTTACCTCAGCTGTGCAGCTGTGCAGTTATCAGCACCTTTGGCCAATTGTCAGCCTGTAAACTTCCCATCACCCTACTTTACTAGGCCTGCTGATCTGCTGATGTCATTCGCCTTGGAAGTACCTTGGAACTAGGTGAAATTATCTAACCTCCGTAGTACATCTGATAACTGTGTAACATTGTAGTAGAAATAACTAGATTGGTAGGGGTTCTAATCTCAATACTGGCAACTGACTGTGTGTGTGTGTGTGTGTGTGTGTGTGTGTGTGTGTGTGTGTGTGTGTGTGTGTGTGTGTGTGTGTGTGTGTGTGTGTGTGTGTTTTTGGGTGAAAATCGTATCCTGTTTGGCTGATACCATTTTGAATTGTGTACCATCCACGCTTGTTTACTACCTCCCAATGGCATTACTTTATACAGCATGGTAATGGCATTTGCCTCACATGCAACATGTTAAACCATTGTGCACACCATATCAGTACTCTGTATAGATGTCTATGGAATATCCAGATGTTTGCAAACTATATGTCATCTGTGTCCCTTACCAAAGCCCATGTATGTGATATTTTTGCCAAATCGGCCACAGTGAGGGTAGTGACACACATGCCAGTATCAGGCATCATACCTGACTGAAACATCATGCTGATATGATGTCTGCTACTCTTTCACTTGTCCAGGCTTGTAGGAGCAATACATGAGTCTACATCCTATTTCTGATGGGTTATCTCACCATCCATGAAGGCATTCAGAACATTACATATTGTAAGAGGTGGTGTGTTATATCCCATGCATATAATCTATGTGGGGCTTGTCATGTGTATGTAACAGTACAATACATCAAGGTAGAAATGTAGGTTTACTAATCTGTCTATTGACAACTGTGTTTATGTTACTCTGTGTACATCCCCTGTGTCAGTCCTTACTGTGTGTATGCAAAGGATATACCATGTTTTCTCCCTATTCCACCTGCTGAACTCAGGAATATATACCACAAATCTGTCATACACAGTATCATGCATGCCCTCATCAACTGCATCAGGGTTGAGTGTATAGGAAAGAAATGGCAGGGCCAAGAGGTATTGACAGGTGAATTTGTTGCAGTTAATGTAATGGCTATGCTTGTGAGGGACCTGCTGACAGTACTGCAGTAACCTGTTCTGTATGTATCAGCCTCTGGTACTACACAACACTGAGCTGACATGTCTGAAGGCTACCTGTCTGTGACAAAGGGTATGTATGCAAGATCACACTGTCTGACAACAGTGTCCCTCACACACTGTTGCATTCATACACACCTGGTACATGTACATATAAAGCTGTACCTTGCCTATGACACAGTCGCTGCATTCCCACTCTGCCATACTGCCTCTTGGGAATGTCGGCAGGGACACAGCCTGCAGACACACAGACACCTGGAACACAAACAGAATACAGCATGTCAAACTACATTCAATCAGTGGTACAAATAGCAATAACGCATCCTGGCTAATACGGTACATGCACCTGTATGAGTACCCATAACAAATGTAAGCAGACAGCACCGTATATAGTATTACATAGCTATACTGTACTATATTCACCCTGTGCATCAGACCCATATTAGTATGTCCCTGCATCGATGGTATGGATGACAGGGATGTGGCACAGGTATCATCATATGCACAGGGTTTGGTGTGAGTTTGCCAGAGGCCTAGACTGGACCACACGGTTGACATCATGCATGTGTTTTGGGATGGGTATCCAATAGATGGGCTGTTCAGAGGTGTTGTGTGTGTCTGAAGGTGACATGCCTGTGATACAGATGTGTGTGTGTATGTATGCAGTCATGCCATCTGGCTGCCCTAGACAGGGGTACATTGGACAGCTGTGGACCATACATGGCAGGGTGTCCAGTTCACCGTCTCCTGCCATGGACACCAGAACTGGTCCTGCCAGGGGTATCACTGGCACCACCAGGCCCAAGGCCAGATGCAGTACAGCTTCCTGATGGTGACTTCTCTCTGCTGGATCTGTGTCCCTGAAAGGACCAGACAGGATCATGTACCCATGGCTTGCTCCAGGGTGATGTGGACAGCAACCCCCCTTTGGTAGTGCTGGTGTCACTGCCACTATGGGAGTGTAAAGGTGCACAGCCTCATAGACTCTCTGCAGTTGTTGCTGCTGACCTAAATCCATGTGGCTGATGTCCATCTCCTACCACATGCTGTAGCACAGGCATGCCATGGTCAAGGATTGCCAAGGTCCCACCCCTCCGTCTATTCATGACCACAATATTTTAATGTGTGGCCTCAACAAGGTCATGTATGTTTCCACGTAAATCAGGAAGAGTTGCATTCACCACCCTGAGTATTTGTCTGGTGTGGCATTCAATACATGCCTGTGCATCCATGACAGCCCAAAACATGTGTCTGGTGACTCCTGCTGTGGCACTTACGACAGCGGATTGGTGACCAGTGGTCCTCCTGCTAGCACCCCTGTCCAGCTGCCTTTGTGGGACCTCACCTTCACTCTGGCTATGGCCAGTGTCTACACTCACACCTGCCATAGTCACCACACTAGCCTGTTCAATGCCACCACCTGCCAACTGTCCATCATCTGTGGCCACTGGTGATGGGGTATGTGTGGGCATTGTCATTGTGTGGAGATGGTGTGGACAAGAGTGGGATGCCAACTAATGGCACAAATTCAGCCCCTGACAACCCCACCTGTACCTCAATATTCCTATCATCATTGTCAGAGTCTGCAGAGATAATGACATCAGTTTCCAAGCAGGAGGGAACCCAAACCCCATCGTCACCTATGAGTGGCAGACAACATATGTACATTAATACCTGCACTCTGAGGTTGGATGGTATACACACACACACACACACACACACACACACACACACACACACACACACACACACACACACACACACACTTACAGGTGGGGTGGCACAAATCTGTTACACAGACCACACATTACCCAAATGGTGACATGCATGAAACATGGCCCTCAACATCTTGCATTGCAGCCAGTTTTATTACATGTAACTAACAATATAGAGCTCCGGGATACATGATTAGTGTTAGTAGGTGATGGCTCTTCCCCAGCGCAGACTGCAGCCATGTATATATCATTGCTCTTCACCTGTATAACAGAGTGGCAAGTACTACAGAACAAACCTCACAACTGTACAAATCCTCGCAGGATGTGTAAATGTCTGGCTCATATGTTTGCTCTGTTTCTCATAGCCCCTGTATTTCTATGATACATAACTGGGATGATCTGAGGAGTGGCATCACTGATTAATGACATACATTTGAGTGCCAGACCTCCAAACCAGCAGTAAATGTATGGTCACACAATTCATGTTACACCACCAACCTTCTAAGCTTACAGTGAATATGATAAGTGTACACAACGCTGTTAACATGCCAAGTTCTTGTAATATATGAGATGTCACCACAATAATGCATTCAAATATGTTACTCACCTTTCATGTGATATATGACCCATGCAGTCCAATCGATAAACAAACAAATGTGTTATGTGTAAAATATAATGACTGCAATATGTACAATATGATGTTTTCATAAGTGTGCACACCCTTAAAATGATACTTTGTTGAAGCAGCTTGTAAGTGACTTACATTATTCACTCTTCTTGTGAAGGTGTCTATCAGCATGGCACATCTTGACTTGGCATTATTTGGCCACTCTTCAATGCAGAGGTCACCCAATTCTCTCAGATTGCAAGGACAGCTCATGTACACAGCCCTCATCAGGGCACACTGGGGTTTGTCTGTCTGGTGTAGGTCTAGGCTCTGGCTAGGCCAATCCATAACCATGAGTGTATTCAGGTAGAGCCTTTCTTTGGTAGCTTTGGTTATATGCTTCAGGTCTTTGTCATGTTGATGGCTGACACCCCTCCCCATACTCAGCATTCTTGCAGATGCCTGATGGATATGGGCCAGATATGGGTGTTATTTGGAACTGCTCATAATTAACACCACTGTGACTACAGGCCCAGTTCTGGCTTTGGAACAGCATCCCCACAGCAGGCCACTGCCACCAGTATGATTCATCATAGGCATGTTGATGTTCCAGTTAAGAGGGGTGTTGCTTGTGCAACCGTTTGGTATTAAGGCTGTGAGGTCAATCCATAGTCTCATTACACCATGACACATTTTCACACATGCCTTTGGGAGACTTGATGTGCTATATTGCAAATTGTATCCACCCCTGGATGTTTTTTGGTGTGGGGAAATGCTTCTATCTTCTGACCATACCCCATAGGCCAGACATATGCAGAATAAGGGAGAGTGTTCTTACATGTAGTACACAATACCAGTACTTGCAAGAGATTCCTGCAACTTCCTAATTGTTGCTGCATGTCTCCTGGCAGCCTCCCTTCCTGGTCTTGACATGTCTTGTCATCATTTTTGGAGGGACATCAGATTGTTTTCAACAGCACTGTTGTCCCATATTCAATCCACCTTTTGAAAACTTTCTCCACTGTGTTCCATGGTGTATGCAGTGCTGTGGTAGTGTTGTTATACCCTACTCTTGACTGATACTTTTCAAATATGAGATCCCTTTGCTGCTGCAAGCCATGGCTGTTGCTGTTGCAGGCAACTGAGCAAATGTTATGAATATCCTACTTGGACAGCAGACTGTTATTTGGTGTTACTCAGAGTGCCTTTACTTGATGGCAGGTATGTACCCAAGCCAACTGAATGCTGTCAGTAGATCACAAGCTGCTGCAATAAAATATTATTTGAAGGGTGTGCACACATATGCATCCAGCTTATTGTAAGGTTTGTATACTCCATATTTGGTGCCCAACAGAATGATTGGTTTTACAACTGAATTGTTCATGTCATAGTCATATTACAGGTTGGAAAAGGTGTGGCCTGACATATTGTGGTCTTAATTTGTATATATATCACAAACACCTGGCATCTTAACAGGGGTGTGTACACTGTTTATATCTACTGTATGAGAGTAATGTTTCACACATGTCCCTACCTTTGGCCATTGGTTCCCCCATTTTGTTGGTCTCTGTCCAGAAATCTTGCACTGACAGGCTGTGAGGTATGCTACAGGGATCTTACATTGTCTTCAGATAGGCCACTGTGGTGACCACTGTGATGCAATGCAGTTAACCCCACCACAAGTCAACATGCACATAAAGCAATACGGCTATGAGTGACAGTATTGTGCATGGTATATTCCATGGTTTTCACATGCCTGGGATATTGGCAAACCACAACAGACATATTGCATACTCACCAGCTTCAGGCTGCCATCCCACATGCAGACCAGATGGGCCTAGATAGTTGTAGGAAAGAAGTATTGTCAGCAGACTAACATGTGGCATTGGTACCAGATGGATGCAGCATGTCTGCACATTTACAGTATAACTCCCAATACTACACAATTTGCTGTCCTTCACCATAGATGTGCACTTCTGTGCATTAGAAGACCCCATCCACAACTGCAATTTGTCCTGACACATGCCCATAGATACTCTACAAATACAAGTATGTCTGCTGCACTAGTCTAGTAATCTCCAATGCGGCCTTACTTGCACACTCCTCATCCACTGTCTGGGTGCCACCCACCTCCAGCATATGGGGGGTCTGTACCCTGATATTGTACTATTGGCTGTGTGGTCCCTGGCCACTGCAGCAGCCCTTTGCTTGGGATGGCATATGAGGTCATTTGCACAATGCTGGACCTGCTCATATGTACGTGTGTGGAGGCCGACATCATTTAGTCTGTGGACTAGGTCATCCCACGGGCTGGTCCTCCCCCACAGATTTTGCTGGCTCTGGCCAAACATTATGGCATGGTTCTGTAGTATGGCTTCTATGATTATATTTGTCTCAGCTGCTGAGAAAGTAGACCTTTGCTGAAGCTACATTGCACCTGGAAGACATAAAAAAGAAAACACATCATAGGACCTCACACATTTGGCAACAGTATGTACAAAACCTGCACAGCTACATTGAATACCAGTAGCCACCACTCACAACAACAACATACCCCTGTAATCTATCAGCACTGCATCTGCTTGCATTGCACAGCTGGTCCTGATGTGTCATATTCCCCACAATGAGAGCTAGTTAATTTCATAATCCTGTACTCCTCATGCATGTCTGTGTAGAAGGATGACATTGGCCATATTCAGTGTGGATGGGGTGTGGATGGTGCCAAGGCTTGGTGTGACTACAGTGTGTAATGGAGCTGGGAGCAAATGCCTCAGCTCAGTTCATTTAGGATGTGGACAGGGATGTTATCAGGTCCCATCGATACTTACGTTTGTTGCCTTTCAGTAGGCAATATGTACCTGCTTACTGGTGATGAGGGGAAGGGTGTGGGTGCTGTGCATATCCACTTATAGTGATGCTGAGCCAGGGGGTGATGTTTGCCCTAAACCTATCTGCAGAAGGTTGGCTATAGCTATGTTGTGTGTGTGTATGTAGTCTGATTGACCACCATTACAGGTGGGCTAGTTTGTTGCCTCTGGGATTGCAGACATATGCGAAGATGGCCTTGTGATTGGCCTTGGTGGATGTGTCCAATCTGCACTCATAGTAAGCCTTACAGTACTCTACCTGTGACCTTATATGCTTGACTTGATGCCAAGTTGGTGGCAGCTCCTAATTTGCCCTGTACAGCCAATATAAGGACCAAGTCTGTGGTTTGTGAATTGCTGCTGTCCAGCAAAGGGATTACTCTACTTTGGTGGAGGCAGGTTTTACAAGTAAGGTATTGCTGAGTCCTTACAGCTATGTTGGTGTTCAATTTGCTGTTTGTAGTAGGCATGGACGCACAGTCATAACACATCTGGACCCCTCTCCAATTTCAAACATATAATCATGCTTATTGTAGTACCCATTGCTGCATCAAGGCAATACAGCAACCAGTAGCTGTAGAAATGTCACTCTGTTGGGCGCACAGTAACTAAGATTAAACACATGTACAACATGTATATCTTATTTAACTGACATTTTGCATCCCATGTCTGTTGTTATGAGGCGGCCAGATGCACCTACTCATACTGACATGTGCACAGGTAATACCTGATATACATTTCTGTTCTATGTCAGCATGGCACACTGTATTCACACTGCTGCTGCCCAGTCATCCCACTCAACCCATTAGAGCAGGAAATCTATAGAACACTACGCATACATGGGTGGGCAAATGGGACAAAATTAGTGACACTGTCTTAACTTGCTGCAACATACTTGAGTCATTCAATAGCACAGTAGCCTTTGCATTGACAGACATACCCTGGAGGATGTCCAACACTCATATGGCAGGAAGAGAGAAGAAAGGCTAGGAGTGTGGTAGTGAGGGTAAGAACTTTTAATGTTGGTAGTATGACAGAGCTAGCTAATATGATGGCCAGAGGAAGGTGGATATATTGTGTGTGCAAGAGACCAGATGGAAGTGGAGTATGGCTAGGTGTATCGGAGCCAGGTCACAATTGTGCTATCAGGGTGTGGATGGGAAGGGAAAGGGGGTAGGGGGTTATCCTGATGGAACAGTATGCCAAGAATGTTTTTGGAGGATGACATGAGTGTCTATTAGAGTGATGTTTATGAATCTGGAAATGGATGGTGTAATGATGAATGTTGTTAGTGCATATGCTATATGAGTTGCTTGTGAGGTGGATGAGAAAGAGAAATGTGAAGTCAGTTGGATGACATGATGATGACTGCACCCAAGGGTGAGAAAGTGGTGATTGCAGCAGATTTCAATGGCTATGTTGGTGAAGGGAACAGAGGGGATGAGGAAGGGATGGGAATGTATGGCGTTAAGTAAAGGAATGCAGATGGTGAGATGGTAATGGATTTTCTAAAAGGATGAACATGGCTGTGGTGAATACATACTATAACTAGAGAGAGCAGCATAAGGTGACATACAAGAGTGGAGGGAGATGCACACAGGTGGAATATATCCAATGTAGGAAGGCCAGTTTGAAGGAGATTGGAGACTGTAAAGTGGTGACAGGGTAAAGTGTAGTTAGGCAGCAGAGACTGTTGGTCTGTAAGATGACGTTGATGATCAAGAAGAGGAGTGTGAGGGCAGCACCAAGGATCAGATGGTGGGAACTGGAAAAGGGTGATTGTGAGGTGGAGTTCAGGGAAGAGTTAAGACATGCACTGGGTGGCAGTGCAGATTTACCAAATATCTGGATAAGTACAGCAGAGCTAGTAAGGGAGATGGTTAGAAAGGTGCTTGGTGTGACATATGGATGGAGGAAGAAGTACAAGGACACCTGGTGTTGGACTGAGGAAGTACAGGACAGTATACAGAGAAATAGGTTGGGGATGAAGGAGTGGGAATGTTGGAGAGATGAGGAAAGTAGACAAGAGTATAAGAAGATGAGGTGCATGGCAAAGAGAGAGGTGGCAATGTCTAAGGATGAGGCATATGATGACTTGTATGACAGGCTGGACACTAAGGAGGGATAACAGGATTTGTACCGGTTGGCTAGACAGAGGGACTGAGCTAGGAAAGATGTGCAGCAGATAAGGCTCATAAAGGATAATGAGGGAAATGTATTCACAAGTGAGAAGGGTGCATTGAGCAGATGGACAGAGTACTTTGAAAGGCTGATGAATGAAGAGAATGAGAGAGAGAGGGGTGGATGATGTGGGTATGGTGAATCAGGATGTGAAATGCTTACCAAGGAAGAAGTAAGGATAGCTATGAAGAGGATGAATACTGGAAAGGCAGGGAGGTGTTTAGTGGAAATGGCAGTGGTGTTTTTCACCAGATTGTTTAATGGTATCTTGGAAAGTGAGAGGTTGCATGTGGAGTGGACAGAAAGTGTTTGTGTACCATTTTACGAATGAGGTTGATGTGCAGAGCTGTAGTAACTACAAAGGGATAACATTAATTAGTCGCAGCATGAAGTCATGGGAAAGAGTAGTGGAAGCTAGGTTAAGCAGGGAGGTGATGAGTAGTGGTCGGCAGTTTGTTGTCATGCCAGGTAAGGGCACTACAGATGCAATGTTTGCTCTGAGAGTGTTGGGGTAGTACAGAGAGGGTCAGGGGTTGTTTGTTTCTTTCTGGACATAGGGAAAGCATATGACAGGGTGCCTAGAGAAGAGTTGTGGTATTGTATGAGGAAGTCATGAGTGGCAGAGATATATGTAAGAATGGTACAGGATATGTACAAGGGTGGTGTGATAGCGGTGAGGTCTGCAGCGAGAGTGACAGAGGTGTTTAAGGTGGGGGTGAGATGACATCAGGGATCAGCTCTGAGCCCTTTCTTATTTGCAATGGTGATGGACAGGTTGACAGACAAGATCATACAGGAGTCCCCACTGACAATGATATTTGCAGATGGCATTGTGATCTGTACTGACAGTAGGGTACAGATGTAAGAGACCCTTTAGAGGTGGAGATATGCTCTAGGGAGGAGAGGAATGAAGGTCAGCAGGACTAAGACAGACTGTGTGTGAATCAGAGGGAGGGTAGAGGAATGTTTAGGATGCAGGTAGTAGAGTTGGCAATGGGGGATGAGTATGAATGATTGGTATCAACATTTCAGAGTAATAACGACTGTGGAGGACAGGTGAAGAAAGAGTACAGGCAAGATGGAGAGGGTAGAGAAGAGTGTCAGTACTGATTTGTGACAGACAAGTACCAGTAACAGTGAAAGGGAAGGTCTACAACAGGGTAGTGAGACCAGCTATGTTATATGGGTTGGGGACAGTGTCATTGACAAAAAGGCAGGAGTCGCAGTTGGACGTGGCAGAGTTACAGATGTTATGAGTAGCACTGGTTGTGACAAGGGTGGACAGGATTAGCAATATGTATATGTTGGGCAGTTTTGAGACAATCCCAGAGAGGCAAGATTACATTAGTTTGGTCATGTGCTGTAGGGGGATGCTGAGTATATTGGGAAAAGGATGGTAAGGATGAAGCTGCCAGGTAAGAGGAAAAGAGGAAGACCTCAGATAAGGTTCCTGGATGTGGTGAGAGAGGATATGCAGGTGGTTGGTGTTACAGAACAGGATGCAGGGGACAGGCAGAAATGGCAACAGATGATCCACTGTGGCAACCACTAATAGGAACAGCCAGAAGAAAAAGAAGAAGATGATGTAACATCAATCCTCACAAATTTGCCAATAATTTGCCAGGCATAACACAACTGTATGAATAAATGACATATGGTCAGTGTGCATAACACTGGACAGTTTAATGGTATGTGCTCAGTATATCACATGCAGTTCAGCACACACATGTGCAACAGTACTTTACTATGCAAATACCATCTATAAGTTCTCTCACATTTCTGAGACAACTAAGTATATCATAGCTGTATTCACAAGTAAAATATAGATATGTACAACATCCCAGTAGCTGACCTAGCATTGTCACAGTCAGTATTTGCTCAACACGCACTGCAATACTAGTTATATGTGAGCCATCCTTTCCTAGGATGGCTCAGGGGCCTGATGTATGACCTATGTCACTGCAGATAGACCCAGATGCTATGGCCATAGGTTCTGATGAGCACTATATCAGTACAGCAAGTCTTGTTGAGACATATATGTTACAGTTCGTATTTCCCATTCTTACATACCCCCTACTGCAGTCCATTGCATGCTTACTTGTTTGACATACCTGTTTGTTTTATTCAAGTGTAGGTGTTTATGTCCTGCTTGTTTTTTTTTTTTTTTTTTTTTTTGCTGTTTCTCTCTCTCTCTCTCTCTCAAGGATGTAGGGTGTACATCTGTTTTGCATAGGCAACAGCTTGCCTTTTATAGGTAATGCTCATGAGCAGCTGATGGCCTCTGCACCAGTTGGTGTCTCCCACTTGGTAATTGCAGGCAGGACAGCGGTGTTGTTATTCATATAGCCAATGGCATGGCAACACACTCCTATCATTGAGTACGTCATGTGAGAATTGGCCCTTTTCCTTGCCAGTGAGGAGAACTTCATGGAGGTGTGTGAAAAACAAAATCACAGAGGGTATTTGGAAATACCTCTGACAACCAAAACTCTGGAGACAGGCCAACAGTATGGGGGAGAATGTTCCAGACATTGGGACAGAATGTATGTATTGCTGTTATACATTCGGATTAATGCTAGTCTAATGGGGTTTGTATGGACATAGAGTTCCTGGGTGATTTTAACTCTGACAGTGTTATGTGTTGGACATGACTCTCACTCCTATGTTTAGTGTGATCCTCAGACATTTTTTGTCTTTGTAAAATCAGTAGCATACTCTGGGGATTGCAGTCAGTAACTTCTAACATCCATTTGTGTTTCTGACCTCATATCCCTCAGAAAAAATATGTTACAACTAACCCTGTTACAACAGCGACATTCTCAGTTTATAACAGCAATATTTCAAATATGCCCCTATTTTTGGGCCTCTGACCCCCAATTATGTCAGGCTTTGTCTAGATGTCATGCAGTAAGAGGTTGATAGGTATGGTATATGATTATTTAGTGCCTACATTCCTGACATTATCCCAGTGATGTATCAGACTACCAGACATATTATGTGGAAGAGGCCTTATATATGAGGGGAAAGCCTGGACATTCGGTGGGACTCTGTATAGTTGAGAGGTCTACGTATTTCTGGCAATTGTTGACAGACTTTCAGGATTGTGTAGCAGTGTATTGTGTCAACGTTATCTGGCTTGTGTAGGGAGGGGCGTGAATGTATGTGTTCTGGCTCCTTTTCTATCTGCCTGTGCATTCTGTTCCTGTTTCTGATGGTCTAGCAGCTGTATTTATTTGTAGGGGCAGACTGAGACGTCCTATACCACAGTCAGGCATCATAGTACACTGTGAATTGGGCCAGTATATGTGGAGGTAGTGTGTGAGTGGCAAACATGTTGAGATGTTTTTGTTCACACAGTCCTTATACTGTATTGGTCCTTTGTCTTACTGGTATGTCACAGTGATTGTGGTTAAATTGGTTGTGTGTATGCACTTTCACACTGGTGTCTGTTTTTCAGTGCTGTGACATCCCTGTATCTCCTGATATATTTGCCAATACATGTGTAATTCCCCCTAGCAGATTTGAGTTAATGTTGTGTCAGTCTGACTAGTTTGGACAGTGCTTGATGACATGCTTAGCAGCTGAGTGTAGTTTCCCTAATACGATGTTATGTTCACATATTTGTAGGACATAATGTTGCCTAGGCCCCATAAGTGTTTTGTATTTTCTGACACATCAGTGGGCTGATGTGAGGAGTTCAGTAAATGACTAGTGGGAAGTAACTGAGTATTGGATTTGGGTTATTTCAGTCAATATATGTTAGGACAGACATGAGGGTGTTACTGCAGCGACTGTGTCAGCCTATCTACTCCAGTATTTCAGATATGTCCCTATTTCCATGGCTTTCTCCCCCCACTTTGTCAGGCCTGGCCCAGGTTCATTGCACTAAGGGGTTCAGAGCCTACCTTGGGACTGTCTGGATTGTTGCAGTATGTGCAGGTTTATTGCTCATATTTCTGGTCTGCTCCACACATGCATTATTTTCATATCCTTGGTAAATCACTGTGAGGATCTGAGGACTTTGTTGGCTAGGCTTACTTATGCCTTTGGGCCAATAGTCTAGTACCTACCTATGAACCTATGCAAAGTCTAGAAGACTTTGTTGGTCAGACCGACTGGGGGCTACTGCAGGCAGATAACTCAAGTGTAGTGACTGTAACAGTGAATACACTTGAACATCTACATTTTTGGTAAGTGTACACAACTCTACTTTCACCTTACAGACACAGGGTGTAGGGTTTGATCCCTAGGCTTAAAATGGCCCATAAGGGCAGTTAGCCTAGTGGTAATGTATGTATGTATGTATATATGTATGTATAAATGATGACATACATTTCACCCTGTCACTCTGGCAAAGTCTACATTTATAAGAACATTATTTGAAATATTTCCCTAGTTTTGTCCCATTGTCCTCCCATTTGGACAGCCTTGGGCCAGATTTCTTGCAGTAAGGGGTTGGTAGATATGGTTCTGTAGTATGACTCCACTACATGTTATGAGTATATATATATATATATATATATATATATATATATATATATATATATATATATATGTGTGTGTGTGTGTGTGTGTGTGTGTATATATATATATATATATATATATATATATATATATGGTTCCCTATCAAAAGCCTGAAACACTTGAAAGCAAAAGCCTGAAAACTCAAAATCCTGAAAACCCAAAATCCTGAACTCAAAATCCTGAAAACACAAATATGCTAATATGCCAAATAAAGACACACTAATATCTATGACTGACCTTTGACCCCCTAACCCCCTACCCCCGTCACTAAGGTCTCACTCACTCACCTGGACCCGCTAACCTACCACCTAACCTTATTAATTACTAACCTAAATTTTGTCACTATTGCTAACATGCCTAACCCCTCCCTAAACTACTACCCCCTACAACTCTACTTAAACCGCCAACCACCATACATAAAACACACTGCACACTTACCTGAATGACTCAACACCAGCAAAGCCACAATGGCGTCAATTCAGGAAATTTTGTGTTTTTTTGTTTTTTTTTTTTTTTTTTTTTGAGTTTTTGTTTTTTGATTTTTTGGTTTTTTTTTTTTTGCTTCTTTCAGTTGGTGCATATATATATATATATATATATATATATGTGTGTGTGTGTGTGTGTGTGTGTGTGTGTGTGTGTGTGTGTGTGTGTGTGTGCGCGCGTGTGTGTGTGTGTATATATATATATATATATATATATATATATATATATATATTTATATATATATATATATATATATATATATATATGTAGTATATGTGTGTGTGTGCATGTGTATGTGTATATTTTATATATATATCATTATTTATATTATGTATATATTTGTCCATATATATGCATCTCCATACATATATACATGTGTATATTTATAAATACAAGGCCTGATTGATTCTATGGAATCTTTTCCCTACTGTTGAATGAGCATATGTTGGAAAAAGCATCTGCAATCCTTACAGCTCAAATGGTGTAGTAGTACATTGCTCTGACTAGGGTGTACAGGGCCTCTGGGTTCAAGACCTAGCAGCACTGGTAATTGTGTTGCTCTTACAACTGCTTACTCGTGCTTACACCTGCACTAATTATTTAAAAGAAAATAAAAAAAGGGTGATAGGAATGTGGTGGAAAAGGGGCACGCAGAGTGAAGGACAATATGGAAGATACCTACGGATGTGCAGGACGGCTGTATAGAAGGTCCATAGCTGTCCATTTCTTATACAGCAACAGCTGTGCATTTGCACAGACTTTGGAGGTGAATTTGGACACTCAAACTCCAGACGGAGGGGTGCGGACAACAGAAATATGTTGTTAAATCTGCTAAGCATAGCTGAGCATTGCTAATCATTGCTCACAGTTCATTCTCATAATATACCACACTAATAACTTAATTTAGTAAGTGTATATGATTTCCCTTACATGACATGGCTGTATGTGCTTTCATAACAGTAGCAAGGGGTGTAACTATACTGTATAGGACATGTGTATACATGGGTGTTTTCACATGTTATATGCACTCACACATTTATTTTACACCAGCTACACTACCCTGGGTGACAAAAATGACTTTCCACATATTTTAATATGAACATAGCACTTTTAACACTGTTTTCCCATGTAGATTTGGATTACCTGTTGTATTACTCGAACTGTGTACACCTGCATGCAAAGTTGGGACTCTGATCACTACACAATCTTGGTTTGGTGATTTGAGCTGTATATTTTATTTATTGCCTATCGGATATTAATATTATATTACTATATTAAATGGAGAGTACTGCAGTTTTCGGCCATGTCATTGAGGACTGTTGTCATGACATTATGGCATACATTTTAGTTTCAGACTTGTATCCTTCTGAACATTAATGCTAATGCATAACCTGTTTTCTGTCAACTGTCTGTTTGTCCTCTGTGCAGATGGGATAACACCAGTGCTCAGGCTGTGGTTGACTACACTGCAGAATGAGTTTGAGAGACCATGCCTGTGTTCATGCTGGATGCAGCCAGAAATGGTATCAGGCCTATGGAGACCTCTATGTGTTGCCTTTGAGAGGGCATTACAGACCTGCTTCCTGATCATGGGGGGGGGGCAAGTGCTGTACATGCACATGTGTACCTATGGGGGGACAGGGGGTGTGAGCTTTACACTTAGCCTGTCTGCAGCTGGTTGCCTATATCCATGGCATATGTGTATGTGGTGTTATTGACCACTACTACAGAGCAGATATGTGTGTTGCCTCTGGAATTGCAGACACATGTCTGGAAGGCCTAGTGATTGGCAGCCTTAGGTTACATCACCTCTGAACTTATTTGCTTGTGCAGAACAATGCGACATGGCTTCCAATGATGCATATGTTCCTTCTTGGCCTGCCCTGTGATTATTTCCACCTATGATGGTAGTTTTGTATTGCTGCTGTCCGTCACACGCATTCAGCCTACCTTGAGGGGTTTGATGTTGTCCTGTCAGGTATTGCTGAGTCCATAAAGCTATATATGTGCCCACCTAGTATTGTGGTGTGTGCCTGGCACTGCTGCTAGTTCCAACATATGGGACGACCTTCATGTGGACCTTGCCCATTTTCCTTGTCTGTGTGGGGGACATTATGGAGGTGTGGAGGCTATGGCTTCACAGACAGTAGGTAGAAATACCTCACAGGACAGAACATGTAAAGACAGGCCAACAACATGGGGGACAAAGATCCAGAATTGGGTACAGATTTTCATTAGTGCTGTTATACACATGGAGGGTTGCTAGATTGACAGGGTAGTCTGGACATGCATTTACTGGATGACTTGACATCTGACAGGATTATGCCTCAGACATACCTCTCAAATGGCATGTTGTCTACAGACTGGTCAGATGTTTGCCTATTATACTTGGTCTGTTCCTCAAACAATGTCTGTTTTTGTGGGGTTCATAGGTTCATAGGTTCATAGGTTGGTACTAGGCTATCAGCCCTAGGGCCTATACAAGCCTAGCCATAACAATTCCCTGGCTATTTCTTCCCACATTATTTACTTTCCTGGAACCCTGTCTAGCAGGGCAACTGACGTGATCCCTGGGGTGAATTTCCTTTCTCCCATCCAATCGTCAAGGTTCCTCTTGAAAAGGTCCAAAGAGGCACTCTGCTTGACATGTATGGGCAATCTATTCCAGAGTCTGGGGAGTCTCTGGGTCAGGAACCTATCCCTCCAGCATGTTTTGTTTATTGTGATGACAAGGTTTAGATCCTTGGAATGTATGGCTCTGAGGGATTGGGATTTCTTTAAGTGTAGCATGTCCAACAGCTCTGGGTTTGACATGGCCTTGTATGTTAAGCAGAGATCGCCTCTGAGTAGACGATATGCGACAGAGTATAGCTGGAGTTTTTTAAGGCAGTCAGCGTAGGGCATCTGCTTTAGGCCTGTGATTCTTTTAGTGAGGTATTTCTGAGGCCTTTCCAGCTGTTGCAGATGTCTTGAGAGGTACATACCAAATGGGGCATTGTATTCTATAATGGGTCTAATGAGGGATGAGTACAGTGGGACAATGACCTCCTTTTTCTGGATGAAAAGCCCTTCGTGATGAGGTGTGCCACATAGAAGGATTTCCTGACTGTTGTGGCGATGTGGTTATCGAAGGTGAGACCACTGTCCACCTGTGTCCCTAAGTCTCTTATCACACTTTCTGTGTTTAGTGTACTGCCACCTATATGGTAATTCATGGATACATGTTTTTTCCCAAAGGGGATAACAATACATTTCTTGGCATTGAGCTTGAGCCCATGGCTCTGGCACCAAGCATCTGTTTCTGTAAGGCCCTTTTGTAGAGTATCCACATCATTTGAGGTTGGTAGGATAATGTGAATATTGTAGTCAGTAACTGTTGACATCCATTGGTGTTCCAGACATCATATCCTTCAGGGATGTTATGTTACAACAACACGTGTAACACCAGCTACTGTTTCAGTTTTTAACACCATTATGTGTGATAGGTCCGTCTTTCCAGCCCCCTGTCACACAAGTACATCATGCATTGTCTAGATGTCCTCCACTACAAGGTGCAGAGGTATGGTATATCATTAATTATCAACTGCACTCCAGTTATCATGCCAATGACCTGGAAGACTCCTGGCCATGGTATGTAGTGGTGGCCAGGATTATGGTTCCATACCCTGGTAAATCTGTGGACATCTGTACATATGAAAATTGTATCTGTCTGGCCATTGTGAACAGACTGTCAAGACTGTGTAGCAGTGTTGTGTGTAGATGTTTGTTGGGCTGGGTAGGGAGAGTAGAAGATGTGAGTGCCATACATCCTTTACCTATATGACTCTGCATGCTGCTACAGCTCCTGGTGGTCCATCATGTCTGTATGCTTGCAGGGACTGACTGTGAAATGTCCTGGAACACCTCAGGATTCCCTGTACACTGTGAATATGGCCAGTATATGTTGATCTAGTACGTGAATGGCAATCAAGATATGTTTGTTCAGACAGTTGTTCTAATCTAGAGTTCATTTTGGGTACTGGTATGTTGCTGTGACTGTGTTGCAAATGTTTTTGGGTGGACATTTTTGCACCACTCTCTGTTTTTCACTACAGTTCCATCCCTGTAGAGCATGCTATATTTGAAAATACATGGGTAATTTCCCAGAGGTGATGTGGGGGGAGTGTCATGTTGGTCTTAATGCACTTCATAAGGTGCTGGGTGACATGTTTGGCAGCTGTCAGGGGATTTCCATTCTGTTACATCACTGCGGTCATACCTCTACACTGTCCAGAGGCCTAGACCCTGTCCAGATGTGTGGCTCATATGCATACCTCCCAACTGTCCCAAATTACTCAGTTTTTACAGAGTTTTGGGGTCCAAATAATGGGGTGCCACGATTCCTGAGTGGCACCCCTTCATTTCTGATTTTTTTTTCTTTTCCTCACTTTGTTTTTTTTTTATTTTTCGCTCTCTGTGAGCTGACATCATTGCATGCAATGCTGTCAGCTCTGTCAGGGCTACCAGCCTATTGGAACAGAGCTTGCACAGTGTGTGTATGTATTTCCGGCTCTATTTTAAATGTTTTGCGAGCAGGGACAGAAATTTAAAAGGCTCACCTGCCCTGGCTGTTTGTGGAATCTATTAGAAGGCTCACCTGGCTGTTTGTGGATGTATTATCACTCACCAGAGCCAGAAAGGATTTAGTTAAAAGGCTTTGGCTGGATGTATTATCGCTTGCTGTTTCTGGAGTTAGGATTTATTTAGAAGGCTCGCCTGGCTGGATTATCGCTCACTGGCTGTTGTTTTTTGCTCCTGTCTGGATTTATTTAGAAGGAGTAAGGAACATGAAATGGTAGTGTGTCTGTGTGTGTGTGTTTGTGTGCGTGTATGTGTGTGTACATTAGAAACTGTAGCAAAGAGCAAATGTGTGTACCTGTGTGTGTGTTTGTGTGCATGTATGTGTGTGTGCATTAGAAACTGTAGCAAAGAGCAAATGTGTATACCTGTGTGTGTGTTTGTGTGCATGTATGTGTGTGTACATTAGAAACTGTAGCAAAGAGCAAGTATAGCTATTTACAGCAGTTTCTGAAAGAAGTATCATTTTAAAGTATACTACTTAAGGGTTCTTTTCTTTTTGGTTTCCATTGTCCCCAAATCTACATTGAACAACATTTTGAGGGCTCTTTGGGAGGCCTACTATTTTTTTTGTCCTCAAATCCTTTGAGATGGCTGTCATCTGAGGGATTGACTAGGGTAGCAACTGACACAGTTACGGATTTAATAGAAATGGTTGCTGCCTTCCTTGATCTTCTGTGGAAGAGGTCAAAGTGGGTTCCACATTGAGCAGTTTGTGCTATAAAAGTTTCAGGGATCATCCTCTTCTTTTTTTTCTTTTGTCAACCTTTGAAGGACTACAGTGCTTTGTCAGTGTATAGAAAATATGACTGCTCCACTGGCACTTCATGCATGGAGACCCTTGAGGGATTTCTAGAAACAGTCAGTAAGTAATTTTGATAACATATTCCACAGAATTAAGTGCTATTCTCAGTTGCACAGACCCAGGAGTCCTGACAAGTATAGAGCTTATGTCTACACCTTGCGTAGTGGTGACATTCCCATCTAGATTGTAAAATTATTTATCAGACCAATTAAGTAGTTTAAAAATGTTTGTTTAAGAAATGGGTCCAAAAGGACCAAAGACTTAAGGTTCTATATGATTTTTTGCTGTAAAGGATGATATGGATGATATATAATGGCTTTAAAAGCTGTTCCTCTAAGAAGTTTCACAGGGCTTCATTTTTACTCTGTTGTGGGACATACACAAGCCTTAACTTTTTGTGGCGATCGTCTGTGTCTTCCATTTTGCCCCATAGAGTCCAACTTTCCTTCAGTGTTCTTTTAATATTTATGGCATGCTCCTAGATTTGGAAGTCATGATGATTTGCATTCAGTTCTAGGGAAGAATATTTTATTGTACATTCTTCAAGTGTCTGGTTATGGAGGCTGTTTTTTGCCTTCAGTACAACAGTGTGCTGTAGTATTTTATTCACAAGGGAAGTTAGTTTGTCCAGTTTATCTGCAAGTTCTTGTGGTCACTATATTGTAAGTGGTCAACCCACGATGCTTGCCCTTCCATGTAGTCTGTCTGGCAGAATCAAAATCTCACCTCCAGTATTAGTAAAATACCAATTTTAGATTAATAAGCAGATGTAATGAATTTTCTCTTACTATACAATGCTTTTTCAATAAAAATGAGAGTATGAAACAAAAAACAAATCATTATAACTTGGCAGGCATATGTTTTCTGAAGGATGTGAAGTCTGAAACTCGAATTTAATGACTTCAATTTCCAGCAATTTGCCAGAAAAAAAAACACAGACTTTATGAGAAGCAGAACAAAAATAAGAGTCAAAAATCTGGACATTCTGTAAAAAATCTGGACAGTTGAGCGGTAAGCTATATAACTGAATGAGCAGCCTTAAATTCTCCCTGGTCTATCTTGTCTTGCCATCCTTTAGGATGGAGGGAACACTTTTTTTTTTTTGCTAGACTAATAATCTGTTTTAAGGAGCTACCTAGATCTGATGAGCTGCATTTCACAGCCAACATTCAGGATAAAAATATCACATCTTTTCTTACTTGAAAGATATTTTTGAAAAGTTTGTGTTGTCAGTATTCTTTGACTCATTTATTAAGACGTAAAACTAAGCGACATCTAGATAAAAGTAATATGGCAAAGGTTTTAGATTATAGATATAAATACAGTACTTTTCCATATCTGTACTGCAGAGTCTTCATTAAGAGGAACACTGAAACATTTTGTCTGCCTCGTAAAGACAGCAGCTGCTTATTTTAACATGTAACTAATGCACTCCACTGAGACCAGGTGCTAAAATCCTTTATAATGCTCAAATAGCAGTTCATTTCCTTTCTTGTCATGACAGATATCTTCATTCATTTCATAGATTTGTACAGAACACATACTAAATGTCTCATTAATTTATTTATGGGCTTAATCTAGGTTCTGTTTAACAAACAACTCTATTTGAGAAACCAAAATAGTTATATATCAATATCTATCTAGCTGTCTGTCTATCTATCTAAATAGCTGTACGTGTTGTGAGTGTGTATAAATGTATTTTATTTTTGATATTATTTGCAAATGAAATCATTTTGCTATGATTTCGTCATGTTGGACTTTGTTTAGCTCATATTTAACCACTCAGGATCACATTTATAAGGCTCCTTATATATTAAATTGTATATTTTGCTATTATGTTAATATTTATACTCCATCTGAATTTTCTATACTGCTTTACACTTGGTACAGATAAATGTGAGCACTTACTAAAATGTGCATTCCCATGAGTCATCATACAAGTATGTGATAAGCCAAATGTTTTTCCTTTCCATTTGCAGCTTGATTATACACTTAGTTGTAATATTAACAGTCTGTTTTGTGGCAGTCATTGACTTTTGAAATGGCTGTATTATTTATCAGTTAATAATTAGTTTCTGAGTAACCACTCAGACCTACAGACACATACACACAGAAAATTAGAAATACAAGCTATGAATTTATGAATAATCATAATTTAAACACTGAAACACATGAAATTAAACTGCAGTAGAGAGAGAAGTTTTAATGCCAAGTCTATTTTCGTTGTGAAATAATGTTGCTTTGTTTAGCAGATGTCTATTGGTTGTGCATTGGGCTGTAAAATGTAAAAATAAAATCCAAATAATCATTGTATTAGTAAAGCAGTATGCACATTGATGTTTTAGTATGCACATTAGTGTGTATGGTAAATAGGACAAAACACACAGGTAATTGGACATTGGAATGGCTGCAGGGGGGACTCAGGTGCCATATTTTGCTTGTCTGTTCTTCAGTTTGCATTTGAAAGTTGGTATCCCACAATTCCATTGGCGTGGGCAGGGTTACATAATTATGTGTGCAAATATTATGTTCATCAGTGTACAGATTTGTACCTATTTTTAATGGGCCTTGTCCAGATTTTTGATGATTCCAGGTTGAGAGGTATGCGTTTGGTCTGTTCCCGAGACAGTTGTTGTCCTTGACTAATCAGTAGGATACTCTGGGGAATACAGTCAGTAAATGCTAACATCCATTGGTGTTACTGACTTCATATCCCTCAAAAAAGATATGTATAACAAAACCAGTAACACCAGCAACTGTCTACATTTATCACAGCAATATGTCCAATATACCCCTGTGTTTGGGCCTCTGTCCCCCAATTATGTCAGGCTTTGTCTAGATGTCATGCACTAAGAGGTTCAGAGGTATGTAGTATCATTATTTATTGCATTCATTCCTGCTACCATCCCAGTGATGTCATAGGCCCCCCCCCCATACATGTAACAAGGAAGTGGCCATAAATATGAGTCCTGTGCCTATACATTCTCTGGAAAACTGTACATTTGAGACGTCTGTGTATGTCTGCCCATTGTTAAAAGACTGTCAGGATTGTGTAGCAGTGTAGTGTGTACATGTTATTTGGTCTGTGTAGGGAGGGGGCACATGTGAATGTCATGGGCCCTTTCAATCTGACGGTGCATGCTGCTCCAGTTTCTGGTTCCCTGTTGCCTGTATATGTTTGTACATGCAGACCGTGACATGTCCCATAACACCTCATGATTCCCACTACACTGTGACTTGGGCCATTATATGTATGGGTAACTTGTGAGTGGCAAATGGGATTTTGTTGCACACATTATACTGTAGTGTTCAGTTTGCTTACTGATATGTCGTTGTGACTGTGGTGCAATTTTTGGGGGGTATGCAGTTTCACACCAGTGTCTGTTTTCCTCTAGTGTTACATCCCTGTAAGTGCCTGTTATATTTGCTAATGCATGTGTACAGCCCCACAGCTGGACTTGGGTAGTGTTATGTCAGTCTGATTGTAGTTAGGACATTGCTCGGTAGTTCAGTGTAGTTTCCCTACTGTTGTGTTATGTCCACATATTTGTAGGATATCCAGGTGTCTGGTTGATATCTTTGGTCTGGTCTGGTCCCCATAACTGTTATGTATTCCTGGCACATCAGTGGGATGATGTGGGGAATGAGGTCACTAACTAATGTGAAGCAATTGAGTCCTGGAATTGTGATATTTCAGTCAATATATGTTAGGACATATGGTGTTACTATATTAACTTTCTCAGCTTATCTACTGATGTATTTTGGATATGTCCCTATTTTCATGCCTTTGTCCCCTCACTTTGTCAGGCTTTGTCCAGATTCATTGAAGTAAGTGGTCCTGAGCATACCTCTCTACTGCCAGGATTTACACAGAATGTTCGGATGTTTGGCCCATACTTTTTTCAGTTCCATAATTTATTTGTATTTGTCTGGTAAATCACAGTGCTGATCCAAGGATTTATGTCAGTAAATAATGACATAATATTTCAGTTTCCACCCTCATATCCTTCAGTAATTGTCTGCTGAAACACATCCTGTTGCTGTAGCAAATGTCTTCATTTCTAACAGCAATATTTGAAATATGTCCCTATATGTGGCCCATCCCCCACCCCTTTTACAGCCTTTGTACAGGTTTCTTGCACTAACAGGTGGAGAGGGATGGTTCTGAGGTATAACTGCACTGCATGTTATATACATATATATACATATATATATATATATATATATATATATATATATATATATATTTTTTTTTCCTTCCTTTATATTTTTATACATGTATATCTATATTATGACTCTACTTTTTCATATATATGTTTCATCACACACACACACACACACACACACATATATATATATATATATATATATATATATATATATATATATATGTGTGTGTGTGTGTGTTTGTATATGTCTATATACAACACATGACTGGTTCCAAAATGCTTTCTCCCTTATGTTGTATGCCTCTATTGTATGATATCTTTGAAAAAAACAGCATTGCTTCCTACAGCTCAGATGGTGTAGTGGTACATTCCTCTGACTATAGTGTTCAGGATCATGCATTTGACACATGGGACTATTGATTTTTTTTTTATTAATGTTAAATGACCAGAATGCATGACATATTTGTTAAAGCATTACAGTTTTTCACAGCTCAGATGGTGTAGTGGTATTTTGTTGTAATTGCAGAGGACAGCATCCCGTGTTCGAGACTTGGCTGGACAGAACAATGTCTGATGGATACAGAGTGATGACAGCACGTTTAAGCATATTATACTTATACATTTTTATTATAAAATAATATTTATATGCACATTATAATTTTACGTTTACCTTCCATGAATCCTCCTATGTGCTTTCATTAAATCATATTCTTGTGTGATTATACTGTATCAGGAACTTGTGTTTATATGAGGTTTCACATCTTTTCTACACTGACATCTCACTTTTGGAACTGCTACACTAATCTGGTTGACAAAAAAAGGTTGCAACATAATTTAAGTTTACTAAAATAATTTTAACACTACTTTCACATAGGAAAATAAATTGCCTTTCTTGGGTCTCAAGCTGTGAACATCTGCATGTAAAGCAGCGACTCTATTACACTACCTCAGCTTGGAAACTTCACCTGTCTATTTGCATTTAGCTCCTATGGGATGTTTAAGCTATGCTAAGCAGTCGGCCATAACGTGCATGACCACTTAGCTACACTTAAACATTCCTTAGGCTACTGGAAAATGTTCTATATTATTATGAAATTATTAGGTTATATGGGTGTATATTGTGGTGTTCTGTCAACTACCTTGGACTGCAATCATGAAATACTGGCATTGATTTGGCTTTCAGGCATCTATCCTTCAGGGACTCCTGCTAATACATATCCTGTTATCTATCAACTTTCTAAGTATGTGGGGTAATTTTTCAGGCATGTCCCTAATGTAGTTTCATTCCCCCTATCATTTGTGCCTTTGTTAACATGAACTGCTGTGAGGGAATGTTGCCATACATTTCCTTTTAGACTTCTAGACTTCTACCCTCACGTGATTCATGCTGCTGCATGACCTGTTCTCTATTAACTTTCTATGTTTTGGGGCTGTGCTTGTGCTTTTTCACTTTTGGGGGATTTATCCCCCGTTATGTGTGCATTTACACAACTTTCCTACTTTAGCAGGTTGCAAAAGTCTTATATGGTACTTTAACAATGCAGGGGGTGTGTCACAGAACCTGTAACACACACCCTGCATTGCTTTCTTATTGCCATTTTGATTTCAGAGTCTGCGGACACTGAAATGCTAATTTTTACATTTCAGTGTCTGTGGACACTGAAATACTGGCATAATATTAGAGCCTTACGGCACTTTCTGAGTGCATGGGGCATGTTTAGTGTCCATGCACTACACGGACATGGTCCCTGCACTTGTTCATGATTTGTTCATGTAGGTTAAACAGCAGTGCACCTTCATGCATATGCAAGGTGCGCTGCTGCTCTACATAGACACGAAACACTCCATGCAGGAATAGCATCGCAATCTCAATCAATCTTTTTTGTGTCTTTACATTAAGGAGACTGAGATTATACATCTAGGCAGCAAGCAGTGGCCTGGTTTGAGCTGAGAAACTCATGCCAGTGAGCTGAGAAGCCAGTGGACTTAGAAGCCAGTTTCCAGTGTTTTAAGTGTCTGTATTAATGTGGAGCATTTGCACACGTCTGCCTATCATACAATGGCAATTACTGGTGCCCCGTATAGACACAGTCACCTAGAAACCAAATTTTTCTTATAAAACCACTTCTAAAACATTACCAGTAACTCTGAGTAAAGAGCAACTATGTTTCATGTTGAGTAGCATAGAGCAGCTAGTTTATGTGTTGAAGAGCACTGGACCCTTGAATTTAGTATTATATAGCCTAGTCTAGTCTCCTGCCTCAAAAGCAATCTACTATTTACCCCTCATGGACAGCACCCTTGGAGCTCAGCCAATAAGGGACATCATGGATATGCAATTCTCTAATTTTTCCACAGCCAATTTGGTGGAAATGGGTATATTGAGACAATGTAACAATTGTCTAATGCTCACTGACAACCATTTAATCCACAAAGAAACAAATACAGTATGCAAGAGATTTATATGCACAATGTCTTTGAAGGTAAAACTCTTGTGTAAAATACTTGTAGTAATTTGATTGTCAGAAAAGCACACACTGCACCCACCTAACGCAGTACACACCTCACACATAGACATACTTATGGTGAGGCATTTAAATGCAATTTTCCCAAACCCTAAATACCTCCCAGACATACTACCTGAAAAATTATCCACAGTAAACCACAAAAGCACTTAACAGAATCAACACCTAACACTGCATATACAGCCACACCCAGTGGAGCCTCAGTTACCAAGTCCACAAGGCAAGCCAGTGCATTACCTACACACCAGTCATAAGGGACTTGATTGCAAAATATATTGGTACCCTACTCACCAGGCTGAAGAAGGAGAAAATAATGATCAGTTGCCTATTGGGGTCAGGATCCACCAAGCTGCATATGCATTTAAGTCATTGTACCACAGGTAACAGTATGATTCAGTCATAGTCCATGCAGGTGTAAATGACATACATATGAAGAGAGACATTATGGAGTTCTTGGACTGTGTATCAAGGGTTAGTATGTGCCTAGCACTGAGCAACATTCTACTTTCACCAAGGATGATGCTGCGATAATAACAGAAGATGACTGACTTTAATAAATGGCTTAGTTTTTTGGTGTCATTCTAATGGGATACAATATTTGTCAGTGTAGGAGAACATGGTTAACAAACCAGTATGCTTTCCCAAGGATGGTCTGCACCTGCCCCCTTTAGGCTTTTGAATATTGGATAAAATATTGTTTTCCCCCATAGACCCTTTTTTAGGCAATGCCAAACTGACAAACCTTCCAACACAGTAAAATCTACCCAAGAAAATCTAAAGATTTTACTGCTCAAAGCCATAAGTCTAAACAAGAAGCTCTTCTCCATCCATGCTCTCCTGTACTTGGAGAATGCATACATCTGTGCAGTTACCAATGGAAAGGAAAAAGCCTCAGAGAGTACCCTTGGAGGTCAGGGCTTCAATGCCTTCCATACATTTAGTCCAGCAACTGCACAGACAGAGACTAAAGGTGGAGGTGTCTTGATCTACATCAATAACAAGCATACCTCTAGTTGGTTAAACAGGATGATGCACTTGAGTTTCTCCCTGTCCATATTGCCATAGACAAATGACCGGTGCCAAGGACACAGCTTAAAACTCATTGCAAACAAATGCATAATAACACCTTTTGAGAGAAAAATCGCTAAGGACACTAAAGATAACTACAAAGCCTTCTTCAGTTATGTTAGAAACCTGGGCGGAAACCCTCAGATATGCTCAGAGTTGGTTCACAACAACAAAAAATACACTGAACACACAGATATTGCTAACATTCTGGCTGACAGGTCCAGTGCAAATTTCTCCCCTCCTTCACCCCCAAAAGAAGAAATACTTATCCCAGCTGAATGTAATCTCCCTGTCATCTCAGATGTCCAAGTGAGAACCGCCCTAAACAAAGCAAAAAACACAGCATCAATGGGACCTGACGGTATCCCAGGGTGCGTGTTACGTGAACTCCAAGAGGAGCTAAACCCACACATAAAAATGCTATTTAACCTTAGCCTTACTTCAGGATATGTACCTGAACACTGGCGCAGCAACAGTGGTCCCACTCCACAAGGGGGTGCCTCTACAGACCCTGGAAACTACCACCCCATAAACTTAACTAGCCTGGTCTGCAAAGCTATGGAAAGAATCATTATGGAACTCATAAACAGAGACATAGGGGACCTACAGACACTTGACCCCACCCAGTTCGGCTTTGTAAAGGGCAGATCCTGCCTTTTAAACCTGGTTGACTTTCGAAACAGTCACTAGAGCCATTGATGAGGGCAAAGCAGTCCATACAGCATACCTGGACTTGGCTAAGGCCTTCGACACAATACCCCACTCAGGCATCATAGATAAGCTAAACAGCTTAAAAGTAAACCCTTATGTCACTAGATGGGTTGCAAACTGGCTAAAGGACAGAACCCATAAAGTTAAAATCGCTGGAGCAATGTCAGACTCAAAACCAGTCACAAGTGGTGTCCCACAGGGATCTGTCCTGGGACCCCTCTTGTTCGGCAT
Source organism: Protopterus annectens (assembly GCF_019279795.1). NCBI lineage: Eukaryota > Metazoa > Chordata > Ceratodontiformes > Protopteridae > Protopterus > Protopterus annectens. The sequence goes on along the minus strand of NC_056743.1, from coordinate 1,107,083,120 downwards.
TTATTTCTCAGATGTTAAAGCAAACATGGGAGGGCTGTGGCTGACAAAGTTCGCAGATGACTGCAAACTAGGCACTATAGTCGATACACCAGCAGACACACACATTCTACAAAAAGGCCTCACTGAAACGGCCAACTGGTTCCGTAGTCACGGCCTTAAACTAAATGCCAAAAAATGTATAGTCATCCCTTTAGGAAAAAACAAAGTACCCACAAATTATCACATAGACAGCAACCCACTGAGTACAGAAAAAGTAATCAGAGACCTAGGGACCCAAGTAGACAGCGACCTCTCATTTGACACCCACGTTGCCAAAGTGGTTAGAAAAACATTCTACCTTGCACACCTCATCATGAAGGGATTCACATCCAGATCCAAGGATGTCATTGTACCCCTATATTCCTCCCTCATCAGACTCATGATTGAGTACAATGCTCCATTTGGTATGTACCTCACCCGGCATTTGCAACAACTGGAGAGACCAAAAAAGTACCTCACCAAAAGAATCAAGGGTCTCCAACATATGTCTTATTCTGCCAGACTAAAGAAACTTCAGCTCTATTCAGTAGCATACTGCCTGCTCAGAGGTGATCTCTGCCTGACGTACAAGGCCATGTCCAATCAGGATCTGATGGACATGCTCCACCTCAAAAAATCCAAATCCATCAGGACCACGACAGCTAAAGACTTAAACCTCAGCACAAGTATGAATAGGACATGCTGGAGGGATAGATTCATAACCCAGAGGCTTCCCATGCTTTGGAACAGGATCCCAGTTCGGCAGAGCCCTCACTGACTCTCTTCAAGAGAAATCTTGATGAGTTGATGGGAGATCGGTCACATCTGTGTCACTGCTAGACAGGGGCACAGTAAACTAATTCTATTATATAAGGGGACCTTCATTGTGTCACTACTAGACAGAAGCATAGTATTCTAGATTTATTCTGTACATTTTTGTACCATTTCATGGGGTGGCAAAAGCCACATCACTATGGCTAGGCTTACAAATGCCCCAGGGCAGATAGCCTAGTACTATACTATGAAACTATGAAACTAAGTCAGCCATTCAAGGAAGCTATCTAATTGACAAAACAACCCTAAAGGTACACACAATAGTAAGAGATTTGGGAACACATATAGATAGTAACCTGTCTTTTGACCAACATGTGTTTAAGTTTGTGAGAACATCATTCTATGTCTCTCACCTTATAATTAAGAGCATGGCGTCTGGGTCCAGACAAGCTATCATGCCACTGTATTCAACCATCATCAGACCCATTATTGAGTATAATGCCCTTTTTGGAATGTAACTGCCCAAGGACATGCAACAACTGTAAGGTCCACAGAGCTTCCTCACAAAAAATGCAGGGTGTAAAAATAATGTGCTATTCAGATTGCCTCAAAGCCCTATCTCTGTACTCTTTTTCCTACGTACTGCTGAGAGGCAATTTATGCTCGGCATACAAGGTATCCTTGGATCCTTCTGCCTGTCCAAAAAAAATGACAGCACCAGAACTACTATCTAAGGATTTAAACTTTGCTTGTGAAATAAATAGGACATGTTGGAGGGACAGGTATGTATAAGTTCATAGATTCATAGTTAAATACTAACACAATGACCACCAGGGCCTTTAAAAGCCTAGCCATGCAATCCAACCCAATTATAACTAAATACCGTGGATGTTTATTAGCAGAGGGTATTTTAGTTAGGAAGATTCTAGAGGTTATGTGTAAATATGTAAGTCTGAGTATTACTGTCTGCTTCTGATTATCAGAGACATGAGGGACAGACCTGGGGGGAATTTCCAATTTTCCATCCGTTGGTCAAGGTTATGCTTAAATAGGGTTAAGGCACATGAATGGGGAGTCTGTTCCAGAGCATGGGGATCTTCTTAGACACATCTGTCTCACCAACATGTCTTATTTATGTCACAAACAACATTTAACTCTTTGACTCTAGTTGTTCTGATGCTGTTCATTTTTTGGATGTGCAAAAGGTCCATCAGAACTAAATCTGAGGATGCCTTATATTCCAGGCATAGATTGCCTCTCAGTAACCAGTAGGAGACAGATTACAGAGATAAGTGTTAAAGCAATCCATATAGGATAATGTGTTTATACCCTGGATTCTCTTGGTAAGCAACCATTGTGGGCATTCCAACTGTTGCATAAGTTTGGTTAGGTACATGCCAAAGGGGGCATTATACTGAATGATGGGTCTGATAAAGACCGAATAACATGCTCCTATGACTTCCTTGGACCTGGATATCATACCCTTACTTATAAGCTGGGTTATTTTCTTACTACCTTGGCCACATGTTGGTAAAATGCCAGATTACTGTCTTCAAATGTTACTAGATCCCTGACTTCTGGGTCAACTCATAGGGATGTCTTAATGATGGAGTAATTAGCCTGGGTGGCAGTTTTTCCAAAAGGCATTATAATGCATTTCTTGGCATTGAATTTTAGTCTGCGACCTTCACACCATTCAGTTGTTTGTATTAACTGCCTTGGAAGATGTTTCTGTTATGGAGAAAATCTATGATAGTTCACAATTTGTAGTGATCTGTGAACTTCATCAGCCAAAAGACCTCAACATTAGACTTTATTTCTTAGAAGTAGATGCCAAATAGGACCAATCCCACCATGGAGCCCTTAAGTACCCTGCTGGTGACCGGACTCTTAGTAGAAAATCCCCATTCTCTGGAATAGGCTTTCAATCCATGTGAAGCAGAGCCTTTTTCTGATCCTATTCAAGCACAAACTGGAGCAGTGGATAAGAAATCTGAAATTCAACCCCTGGTTTGACACCTATGTCTTTGGTGGAGAGATACAGTCCTTAAATCATACCCTAACCAACATACACCCATAACCTCTATGGCACATTAACTCATGGGATATATTTGGATTGCATGGCTAAGCTTATAAAAGTGCCAGGGGTCCTTAGCCTAATATACACCTATGAGCCTATGGAGAGAGGTCATGTTGGAGGGAAGAGATATAGGATTTCAGTCTGGGATACATGAAATAAATGGTCTTACTGTGTCTTCAGTAGCAAAGATGGAAGATAAGGCAATGGTTTGCAATACTACCATTATAAGGAAGTGGATAGCAACAAAAATGAATTACTTTGACTGTACTGTTTAAGGGATTTTCAAATGGAAACAATAGCAAAGATAGCAAATGATTTGAAATGTGAAGGTAAAGTTACATGGTACCTTTGCTACTTTAAATGCAAAGACTGGATGGACACCAACATGCTCAATGTTTTCTGTTAAACAATGTTCAAGAATATCATGGGTTTTTATTACTTGCCTAAAAATGCAGCCTCCAGAGCTAAGGCATTACCCACATGATAAAGGCTGCAGAGGAGATCCAAACTATGGAACTGTTTTAGTTTGACAAGGCCTTTATTTGGTACTATATATAAAGGTGCTCAGAAAAATGAACATATGAATATTGCTACAAACTGTCAAATGTGGATAGGAGAAACAAAACAGCGGTCATTGTCAAACAAAATAACTCAGAAATAAAGGATGTTACAAGTAGAGTTAAAAATAAGATATCCTTATTTCAATGTTCATTAATATGCTTGTTTGTTACAATTCAGAGAAAAGATAAAATGAGCACCAAAGGCTAAACATAAATGTTTTTCATTTTACTCTTACAAAAATGCCAGTGCAAAATGATGGCTTGTAGTGTGTGCTGTACTCCTGCATTAGACAGCAATGGAGGAATCTGATGGGTTCATAGGTAGTTTCTAAAGTTGCTATTGAAGAGAACGTTGAGAAGCAGAAATCAGTTACATAAACTGCCCCAGAGCACTGCCTGACAAAGTAACTTGCTTATAGGTATACAGTAGGCAAACAAAGGCTGAAAGAACTGAACCCTTGACAACAGGAAGCAGCTTGTTAACAGCTTATAGCCTTAAGCCTCTGCACTAACTTCCCAGATTACCAAAATATGTTATCATATGGTGCACTGTGTAGTCAAGAGAAATGCTTCAGTCTATGTTATATGTTTGCAGATATTATTTGTCACAGTGTTTAATGGGGAAGCAACATGCAGGAACACACATTTAAATGAAAAGCATTATTCTATGCATGATAGATTAATACAAAAGGGAACTGTACTGTGAGGGATATAATTAATATAGCCTACAGAACCACTTCCTTCTGTAAACTGATTAATTCTACTGTGCTAAGGAAGCACTATTGTTTTGATTGGCAAAGATTATTATGTGATGATAAATAGAGAGAAGAAAGCAATTACAAGCAAGAGAAATATTTCACTTTTGTTTACATATTTGCATATATACTTTGGTGCATTATTTAATGGGGAAACAGGATTTAGCAGAAATGTTTTGCCTGTAAAGCTGTATCATGTGGTGTCCAATGGTTGCAAATATCATTTGGTCTACTGTTTTACAGGGAATCAACATACAGAAACATGATTTTGACTGAAAAAAATATTATTCTATGATGCCTAACACTGTGAAATAATATTCAGACTTAAGCAAGAAGAATTCTACAGTTTATTTTGTATGTTTACAAATAGCATTTGTTTCACTGTTCAATGATAAAGCAATATACAACAATATTATTTTTCCTTGACTGGCACTATAATGCAGAAGATGAACTGTGTTGTATCTTGTGGAACTAATTCAGCCTTGTAATCTGTTTATTGTGTGAAGCCTGTTTGAACGTATGTATTTTACGGAAGCTGCAGACTGAAATATTCATACTGGCAAGTTAGAGTCAGATAGAAACAAACATTTCACTTTATTTTCCATGACTGTAAATATTATTTGGTCCACTCTTTTACTAGGGAAGTAAGATGCAGTGACGTTTTTTACATGTGCAATACCAGATATTGAGTGGTTATAGTTGATTATAAACAAGATGAATGTTTAGTTTTATTTTACATATACTGACAAATATTGACTTGCTGAAGCAGTTAATAGAAAAACACCAAATGAATATGTGATCTTGATAGGACTCAGAAAATGGCTATAGGAGGGTGTTTCCCCTAGTGATTGTGGTGGACATGTCTTTGATTAAAGAGATACTTTAAAACAATTGGAAGATTATTCTGGGCAATAAAGACCTTGCAAAAGTTCAAGGTGAATGTCCTCTCTGCACTTACAAAAGATTGTACAACATAAAATCTCTATTAGAAAGAGGTCGATCTTCCAATCATGACAGGCATCTTACCCCTACTTCTTTCAAATGTGGGAAATATAAGCAATGCCGATTCATCAGTAACACTTCACCCATAATTTGATAATTTGGTCCAGTGGAAGATAGACTGCAATTCACAAGAATGGTATATATTGCACAATGTGAAATATGGCTTTCAGGAAATTCACCCATAGAATTTATGAACATACATTAATGATCAAAAACAAGGACCAAAGCAATGCTCCGGCTAGACATTCAATTCTTTGCTCTTATTTTATGAAATTTACATTTACCGTATTGAAAGCTGTTAGCCTTACAGAATTTTCAAGAAACTACAAAGTACGGCTTGAGTGCCATGAATCATTCTAGTATTACCCAGGACTTAATGATTTTATCAGTAGTAAATGCTTCTTGTTAGCACAGAAACTTTAACTCATTTTCTTTTCTGCCAAGTTTTTGATATTATGTATTTTACATCTTGCATTTTTATACTAGTTGACATTATTGAACAAAAGTTTTTGATTGGTTGTTTAATGATCACATGACCTTACAGCACCATTTTTAAACTATTTGAGTCATTTGAGTTTTAGATTCGGATGAAGTTCTAGTAAATTAAAAGAACAAAAGTGATAAATTGGTCTAAAACTGTGTTTGAGTCTTCTCATTACTGCTGGTACACGTACAATTTGTACCTTTGGTTTGTGTGCTTTTCATTCTGTGCTGTTTGTTGTACTTTTCATTGTTTTCATTGTGTACAGCACACTGGCATGTTTGGAGTCTTTTGTACAGGATGCCAGCTTGGATTTTTCCACTTATCCAGTCACTGAGGATCTTGTGGATTTAACACAAAAGCTAACGGCAGCAGTGTCCAATGTGTGCAGGCTTTTAGAGAATTTCAAAGCAAGCAGTTTACCAGGTGCTCTTTCATTGCTTCCTGCTTCATCTATGCAAACTGAAGGCATACCTGAAAATTCCCTACATGAAGTGAGGAACCATAGTGAAACTAGAAGCCACCTAAAGACAGGTACTGACAATTTGTTTGAAATAATTTCCAGAAATGTTGTCAATCTGTTTTCTGATAGTGGCTTTGATAGAATGCAAACCAATACGGACTCTGACTCTGTTAAAACCAACCAAGTAGAGCAGTTCAAAAATGAGATCTACAAGAAAACTTAGTGTCAAAATATAAAACTTAGTATGAAATCCTTTAGTTAGAGGAATACATATGCCTTGAATGCATACCCTTTGGTTTGAATCTTTAAATTTCCGAATGAAGTGAACACTAATGACAACCTTTACAAGGACCTGGTTAAATTGTTTAATGATACGGGCATTAACCTTGTGAAACTTTTGATTGCTGATTATAAAAACAAAATTAACAGCCTCAAAGAAGAGATACATTTGCTAGATGAAAGGGTAAAAAATGCCACTGTTTTTTGCAATTTAACAATCTATATAATAGTATAGCTGTAAAGGCTGAGGCTTACTGCTTCAATTGTTAACAGAAAGAAAAACAAATTAAGGAGAGACTTGTAAACACACAACAAGGGTGTAGCTTATCCTGTGAAAGTCTTTACTTCATCTGCTGACAGTGTTGTCCTGACGATATCTATTAATACTCTTGGCTCTATAAGTCATGATATGACCAACAGTTTAAACAACATTGTACCATCGGATCCTGTAGTGACCACTGACACACACCTGAGTTTACCTCCCATTCTCTCCCTGGCTCCTTTTTTATTACACCCATCAGGGAGCATCAGGACACCAAAATGGCAGAAAGGGGAAAAGAAGCAGAACAGAGGGAAGGGGAAAACAACAGAAAGAAAACATAAACTCAGATACAGAAGTTCTGAACTTGAGTAATTTTGATTTGAATGATATTCACATTGCTGCTTTAACCAAAGGTTTTCTTTCATTCCCTCACAGATGGCTAACATTACTAAGACTTTGGTGGATTTTAAACTGTATCTACAGCAATTAAATTTACAATATGTTTTGAATGACATTCCACATTTTGATAATAAGACAAATGTTATTAAATGAAAAATACATACAGTCCTAAACTTCATAGCATCTTCCAGGTGTTTCTTGACTGATATGAAGAAGATTTTCAAAAACAATTGAGCACCAGATGCAGGATTCATGATTTATCGAGAAATGAAAGGAAACCTTTTAATGAATTGTCCAAGAATGAAGAAGTCCGTATTATGAAAGCAGATAAGGGAGGTATTACTGTTATCATAAATAAAAAGGATTATTTTCTGGTCATCAACAATCCACTAGGTGACAGATGAGGTTTGGCAACAGACCAATTTGTCCAGGGACATCTTCAGATGGGAGTTTAGATTGAAATAGTAATGGGTTTCAAGAGGATAAGGGAAGAAGCTAGTTGGAGGGGGGTTAAATAGGAAAGTAGGCTAAATAGGAGGAAGTGAGGTAAGTGTGGGGAGGGACTGAATAGCTTTTGTGAGAGTGTAACTGGGTAAGATATCACATTTTGGCATGAACTTGCTACATAGTTAAGTCCGAGACAACATGTAAGCATTTTGGTGGACAGGTAAACCTTGGGGTTAATAGTGATATGAAGAAGGAGGTGAGTAAGGTGGTACATTATTTTCTCCCGTTCTCTACTAATAGGAGTTCGACTCTATTGTAGTCCTAATGGTGGCATTAGTACCTTTGGATTTTAATTTTTCCAAGGGGTGAGGATGAATGGTATAGGTTAAATGAGTTAGAGGCTAAATTTAATTTAAACTTCAATATGTTGTATTTATAGGTTTAAACAATGTGGTGAACTGTTCCAGTGTTGGGGATTAAATAGGTTATTATTATCGAAAATCTTTCCATATTCTTGTTTCCCTTGCTCTTTCTTCCCTTCCTCAGTTTTTTTTCTTCTCCTTCTCATGTAATTATTGATAATGTGAGTGAGTAAAGGTGGTTAAGCAAGGGTATATTAATGCCATACCTCTCAAGGGTTCAGATTTCTCAGACTGGCCGGAGTTTTCACCTCGTATTTTGGTTCGTTTTCATAAATTAGAGAAGCAAGTTAGAAAATGATGAGAGATGTTTGGGTTTCAGACTTCAAACTCTTCAGAGAATTCATGCTATGCAGAACCTCTTATTCAATCCACCTTCAAAGGTTGTAAGAGCAATACTTATAAATGGTCCTTATGTTGGGTCTTTGCCCAAAAATGCTTTGCCCAGAGTCTTTCTCTATGAGGTTGAGGCATGTGATTACTACATCTGACCACATTCAACTTGGCTGTATGTCTACTTGTAACAAATTTTTGTGGGCCATGAGGTACCCATGAATACCTCTCAAGGAGGGAGGCGGAGCTGTCAAGATTCCATGTCTTTTAGGAAACAAAATGCATTTTCGTTAGCTCCTTTCTAGGTTTATAGGAGCAATATTTTACAACCATTGTTAATTTTGCTTGTTGTCCCACCAGTTAGATGTTAAGACAGAGTCCTGCAATCTGGCCTCATGGGTCTTTCCTGCAGTGACATGGTTGGACACATGGCATAGCTCATTCATTATTGTGTGCTTGGTTGCTGTTGTTTTCTGAAGGCATGCCAGTGTGCAGCTGCAGGGTCTCTCTTTCTTTTCTTGCAGTTTTGCAGAAGGACCAAGTGTCTGTATAGTGCTGGATCTTAGTCTAAATGTCAGGGAAGGCTGGAACTAAATTTTGTTGGCTTGGTCGGTGAGGAATGTAAAACACCTGCTGTGTATGAGAAGGCAAGTGGGTGATTTGTGGCTAGTGGATTTCTGTCGGGTTCATGGAGCTTGGATGCATCAGGCAGTTAGCTACCCTCATCCTGCACTAGTTCAGTAAGACACTAGCAGTCATAGGGGGAGAGCACACTTTCTGACTCCTTGCATAGGAACGCCTATCGGATGCAAAATTATAAGAAAAAAAAGGTAGACAGTTATGTTTGAGCACATGCTTATTTCTGGTGATCTGCATTATCATGCAGGATATTCATAAGCATCTGCACGTTCAGCTAAGCTATGCCATAAGTGGTTTTATAAAAAAAAAAAAAAAAACACCAGTAGTGAAATTTTAGATGCCAATAAGCTTGTAAAAGAATTGAAAGACTGACTGAAGGGGATGGAATATTGGTAGGGCCAAGAATTTGCCACTTACCTGGTCTGTTCATATAATGTTAATTTACTGATTGACTGGAATTCTGTAGCAGATCAGTGAGGATTGCTTGCACAGGTTACTGTCAATCATATGAGTTGGATGTTATCCTTTAGAGTTACATGCTAATTCTGAATTTTAGTCTAAGTTTATCAGAGCAATATTTCAAATGAATTCAGCCATTGTGCACATGCTCCGTCGGTATCCATGAACTCTTATTTTGCTTTTGTGTAGTTCTGTGTTATTTTGACATTTACAGTGCATTGTCATCTCTTTAAACAAGGCTGCTTTAGATACTTGATTTAATGTGTTCACTAGTGTGTATTAATATTTTGGGAGGCCCTTCTTAAGTCATGCTTACAAACTACACAAGTACACACTTGCATGTCACAAGGAGGGTAGCAAGTACTCGGTCTGTGTATAGTAGCAATGTCTACAGAAGTATTTTACTTTTGATATAAATGCATCATTTTGTTTTCCATTAACCAGCAGTAAAATTAATTATAGGACAGACTCAGATGTATATTAAAAAAAAGGGAAGAAAGGAGGAACAAAAGTCTCTTCTGAAGCCAGGCCTACATTTGCCATATCGTCAGCCAATCCAGCTATTGTGTGTTTGCATCTTCTGAAGCATTTATCCCCAGTAGGGGCATCATTTTCAATTATTTTATTACAACAGAGACTTGTAATAGTAGGGCAATAATACTACTCTTCTCATTTCTTGGTATTAGATGTTTTAAGTTGACCAAATTGATCAAGATAATAAAAGCCATTTTGGTCTATTCTACTTTGTCTTGATCTGGATTCAGTGGTGGTTTGGCATTTCACAAGCCATGCCTCCTTTCATAGGCTGTCTGGAGCTGCTGCTTCTTGCTCCAGTTGACAGGAGGGGGGATTGGGCTCTTGCGCAGTGGAGGCGAGGGATTATTTCGGCCGTTGGGGGTCAGCGCACCAGGGTAGTGGATACTATGACATATGGGACTTTTACAGAATTTCTAGAATTTTGCTTCATATTTTTCATCTGTTCCTCATAAAGCTTGGAGTTATCTCAGGTTAGATAGTACTAATGGCTTGGGGGTACAGGCAAGCAAGGGGTAAGGACACACTCACAACTATATTCCTGTGGATCAGGTAGGCCTTGGCATGGGGAGGGGGGGTTTGGCATGCTTTCATCCTTACATAGGCTTTGTTACATTTCCAATGATACAGTGGGTCTGTAGCTGTAAGGGGAGGGTTGTGGCTCATACAAGCTTAGTTGCCAATGGGAAACATTGTGTAACTCTTACTTTGATTTTAACATTAGCAGGGATAACAGATAGAAACCATGAATAATTTGCCACATGGTTTAATAGCTTATTTTCGCATGTATTATGGGAACCATTTTCAGTAGCCTTGTACCTCTCATATATATATTTACAGGAGGGGAAAGGTATGTAAAGGTTATCTAGGTATTTGCTTCATAGTTTGGTCGGTTCTCACCAATTGTAGTTATTGGCTAATTTCTACGAGGGCATACATTTGTGTTCTAAATTCCTACCCTTCAGGAAATTCATAATACTGTGACAGGGTGGGTTCATAGTTGGGTTTGGCCAGACCAGTTATATATATCATAAGACCAGTATAGCTTTGTAAGACCAATATTTACTAATAATAGGCTGAGTCATATTCCTCAGTGGCATGGTTGCAGTATGCCCAGGTTTTGGCCCTATGTTTTGGCTTGCTTCTCATAAAGCTATGGCTGTCTGGCAAATCATCATGAAGTCAGAAAATAATAACTGACACTTGAGATTCGGGCTTATACCCTTCAGAGAATTCTTGGTAATACAGGATCTGTTATTTTGTCAATTTTCTAAGTTTGTAGGTACAACATTTTAAACACCTTTAGTTCTGGGGCCAGGTCCTCGATTATTTATGGCTTTGTCCAGATCTCTTGTTCTCAGAGGTTGAGTAGTCTGTGTTGAGAGCATCTGCATTAAAGATCCTTAGATCACATGTGGAATGTGTAAGTGTTATGTCCAAGATGACCTGTGTCCCTAGACTGGACAGCTAACTTACTGCCAGTTATAGGGGATGGGCACAGGTATATTGTTTAGCCACACAGACACAAGATATAGGGTTTATTAACAGCTTTAATTGGTAGGGGGTCACAGAGCTTATAGGGATGAAGGGGCTGAATTGGTGAACTTTGGGACTGATGGGGGGCTCCTTCGAGAGTTGTTTTACCTGTTTTAAGCACCATAACTTTATTGCTGGGTACATGTTGTGGTAAGAGCCTTTGTAGAGTAAAGCAGTGCATGAGATGCTGCCAAGTTTCATTTCCTACTAGAGGAATAGGTACTTATGTTTAGTATGTTAATTTGGGTAAGTGAGTGCGTAAAGTTGCCTGTGTAGTACTTGTTACAGAAAGGCTCCTAAGACTGTTTTGTGCATTAAGTTAAGTTGACCCATACGGTGCTTTTTAGGAATTTTGGATGGAAGTCACGAGGTAATTCAGGTATTCCCATCACTGCAGTTACTGCTGTCTGAGTCATAAAGCTGTTTGCTGCATTACATCCTGTCACTGGTGGCAAAAGGTTTTGCTGAGGATAAGGTGTGGGTATTGGAGAGTAGGGGATGTGGGGCAGGGAAGAGGCTGTGCAGTTGAGTAAGGTGGACGCCTGGCAGCATTTACAGTTAAGACATTTGGTTGGGAATGCACAGAGTTTACAGATGTCTTTTCTTTGCAGATCAACTGCAATGGAACTTTTCCGGCCACTGGAGTGGTGCGTAATGAGGTTACAGATAGGGAGCACAGAGTGGGCATCAGTTGTAGTCCCAAAGGAAGTGCTCTTGAAAAGTGATAGAAGCAGCTGTGATGGAATTTTTTCCAGCTGGTGGAGTGTTGTGTAATGTGGTTACAGATAATTCTACTTTGGTAAGTACTCAGTCAGGCATGTCAGAATTGGATGGAACTCTTGGGATGCATTTACAGTTACCCATCCAGTTTACTGTGTTGGTAGAGGGCCCATGATGTGCTTTGGTGACAGAATGCTGGATTGTGTTCCTAAGGAGTGGTATTTTCAGGGTGATGAATCTGTCCCCTGAGTAAGTATTGGTAATGTTACATACTAGGTTAGGGTTTTGAGGGAGTATCATGAGGACCATTTCATTTATGCTTTGAATTAATTTTGTAGGTAGGGTTTCAGGAAGCATTGTAGGTAAGAGGGCATTTTTGGGATATTTTGGAATGGGGTGTTTTGTTTATGTGGGAGATAGAGTGCTTAAGCAAGGCATGCTTTGGAGTTTTCCAGAAGTAGGCCATGTTTTACTTCCTTACTAGTGCATAGGTAGCATTGGGGGGTGGCTAAGGTTAGTTCTGAATGCTGTGGCTAGGGTTCTTGCCAGGATTGTCTTTAGGATGTAGGGAATTTTGGGGGTGTTTAAGGTTATGCAGGTGTTAGACATTTCAAAGCAGTCGGCACATTAATCAAGAGCATAGTATCATACTATCATTACCTTTCTGGTACGTTATGTTGCAGGAGTCTTCGTTGCTGCACATCATAGGTGAGTTTTCAGGGACTAGTTCATGGCAGAGTCGGGTAAATGAACATACTTCTACTGTACAGTTTTTACCAGGATGCCCAAATTTTTGGTTTATATGTTGGCCCATTTTTCATAAAATTCTGGTTTTCTGGCATTTATTGTCAAATCATTAAGATTTGGAGTTACAAAATGTCTTCAGTAAATTCATGCTAATGCAAGCCTGTTTTTGACAGCAATATTTGAAGTTACTCCTATTGGTTTAGTTGCAGGTGGCATTGCGGTTCATTACAATCTTTGTGGAACATTTGCAAGGTGGCGAGGTGGGAATAATTTTGGAGTTATGGTTGGAAGGTTAACAGAGGATTGGTAATTTAAGTAAGTGATTTCAAGCTAAGAGTGTTGTGTGGTCAACTGCAGTTATTTTGACTTTGGGAAAGGACTTATCAGTTAAGTCAGCTTGTTAGACAACTGGTTGCTTTGGCAAATGTCAGGTCATGGGGAGGTTGATGACAGGGATCCAGTTGTTTTAGAGGGTATGGCATATACCAAATGACTTTGGTTCGACCTTTAAGTATGGTTAGGTTTATTTTGGAAGGTTTTTGGAAGTTTTGGAATGAAGGAGGGGGAACAGCCTGGTCAGGCTGGTGGGTGGAGAAGAGGGCCAGGCTTGTCCCTCTTCTGTTCCCCCTCTGGTGTCGCTACTTACCAAGTATAAGTAAGAAAGTGGAGGTGAGGTCACTGCTTATTTGGTTGGATGGTTATTTCAATGATTTGGGAAATTCAACTGAGTGTTAAAACACTGCTTGATAAGTAAAGTAAGCAAGTGGAGGTAAGAATGCTGCTTACTTGGTCAGGGTGAGCGAGATCATGCTGCCCTAATTTAACTGTTATATAGATGTTGAGAAATTCAAGTGCACGCTTGGACGCTGCTTGTCAAGTAAAAGTAAGCAAGCGGAGGTAAGGATGTTGCTTACTTGGTCAGGGTGAGTGGGGTCATGCTGCCCTAAGTTAACTGTTATAAGGATGTTTATGCCATGATTAATAAATGAAATATTAGTTGGTCAATGAAGTTATGTTTATGGAATTTTAATAAAGGTCATCAAATGTCATTTGGCATGATGTGTGTTTATTGAAGGGGACCTGGACAAGAATTGTTATGAAGAAACAATAAAGGAGATTACCATAAATTTTTTTATTATAGATAGTTTTCTTTTTGATTTATTAAGTCAAGGAGAAATAGATGAAGAAACAAAGCATTTTTGCATGTCAAGCTTCCCAAAATAGCCAGACTATTTGGCATCCCAGGGGTACATAAGAATAAAAAAAAAACCTTCAGACCAGTTTTCACTGTGAATTACTACAAGATGATGCCTATTTCATTTTTCTTGGACCATTTGTTAAACCCTGTTGTACAATATTCTGAATTTTATCTAAGAGCCTCCTGGCATTTACTGGAATTGCTAAGAACTGTAAAGGAACTAGAACATGAGTGTGTGTTTGCAGCCTTATGTTGTATCTCTATATACCTGCACTGAACAAAGTTAAGATATAGAATTTGCCAGAAATTACCTTGTCAAGTGCACCGACTTTAACAATAGACTGTTTAATACCAATACCATTTGCACCCTGTTTGAAATTGTGTTGGACTAAAATGTCTTCACATTTGATGGCAAATTTTACAAACAAAAGGCAGGGCTTGCCATGGGAGCAAAGGTAGCTCCTGTCTTTGCTAATCTCGTCATGGCATGGTGGGAGCAGGAATACTTAAAATCCCACCACTTATTTTCCAAAATCACCTTGTCTAGGAGATACATAGACAATTTGATTTTTCATTGAAAGATGATGCAAACCAATTTCACATCTTCCACTCTTCCCTTAACAACAGTACTTCTTTTCAGAAGTTTTATGGTGAATGGTATCAGGAATATGAACTACCTCAACATCAAGCTGAATTTGGACATTTTAAAACAATCAATCCAGATCAAAATTTCAGGAAAGACTTTTGTTAATCAGTATTTATACAAGAATAGTCAGCATCTGAACCACATGAAAAACGTTACTGTAAAGGGGCAATTCATAAGACTTAGCAGACTTACAAGCAGTGACATTGTCTTTCAAGAAGCATCAGTCATTTTGAAATCATTTTGCCTGGCACAACGCTACAAATGTGATTGGTTGTCCAGCATTGAACATGAGCTCTCATTGTTCAGATTATATAAAGCCAAAACAATCCTGCCAAGATTGTAGCAGAGCATTCACTGGTTGAGCGGCACACACACTACTGAATAGGACTCAGGGATTGGCTATGGGGGGGGGGGTGTTTCCCCTACCAATTGTGGTGGACATGTCTCTGATCAAAGAGATACTGAAAGACAATTGAAAGATTATTGTGGGCAAAAAAAGACCTTACAAAAGTTCTATGTGAACATCTTCTCTGTACTTACAAAAGGTCACACAACATCAAGTCTCTATTAGAAAGAGGTCAATCTTCCAATCATACCAGGCATCTTACTCCTGGGTCTTTCAAATGCAGGAAATGTAAGCAATACTGGTTTATCAGTAACACTTAGCACATACATATTAATGCCTTTAATTTGTCCATTTGGTCTACTGGAAGATATGACTGCAATTCACAAGTAATGGTGTATATTGCATAATGGGAAACATGCCATCGTTTCTACGTGGGGAAAACCATCAGGAAATTCACCCGTAGAATTTATGAACATACACCAATGATCAAAAACAAGGACCAAAGCAATGCTTTGGCTAGACATTCAATTCTTTGCTCTGGTTTTAAGAAATTTACATTTAGCGTATTAGAAGCTGTTAGCCTTACAGAATTTTCAGGGAACTACAAAGTATGGCTTGAGTGCTGTGAATCATTCTGGCATTTTAAATTAAGATATGACAAGCACCCAGGACTTAATGATTTTATTAATATCAAATGTTTCTTGTTACCACAGAAACTTTAACTTATTTTCTTTTCTGCCAAGTGTTTGATATTATATATTTTACGTGTTGCATTTTTATAATCATTGACATTATTGAAAGAAAGATTTTGATTTGTTGTTTAGAAATCACATGACCTTTAGGCACCATTTTTAAACTGCTTCATTTGAGTTTTAGATTCTGGTTAAGTTCTAGTAAATTAAAAGAATGAAAGCACTAAATTGGTCTAAAACTACTTTCAAATCTTTCCTTTACTGCTGGTACTCATAGAATTTGTTCCTTTGGTTTGTGTGCTTTTCATTCTATGTTGTTTGTTGGACTTTATGCAATGACTTTTTTGACAAGTGTTATTCTGTGACACCAAATACTGAGAGCTTATAGGTGAAAATAAGCAAGATGAATATTTAATTGTATTTTACATATACTGACAAAAATTGACTTGCTGAACCAGTTAATGGAAAAGCACAATATGAATATGTGGTCTTGATTGGAAAGCATTGTTTTGCAATGTCTATAGTTTTCAAATAGTAATAACTGTCAATTAATATTTCATGTACTACTAATGGAAAAGCAGTATGACTTTGAATGACACTTGATATTTTGTGATGGCTGGTACTAAGACGTTTTAACCAAGCATAAAGAAATGGACTATTTCACTTTATTTTTTCATGTTTGCAAAAATACTTTGACAGCAGTCTTCAATGCAAAAGTTACATACAGAAACATAGTTTTGGCTTGGAAGCCCTATTCTGTGCATGATAGAATTCATATAGCCTACAGATATACTTAGCACCTAAAGCTGTATTAATCATATCCTGTTAACTGCTATTTTGGCATCCATTAATTGAGAAGTTAAAGGAAGTGCAAGCAAGAAGAATGTGTCACATTGCTGCACATTTGCAAGCATCTACTGTTTCACTGTTTAATAAGGAAGTGACTGAAACTTACAAACAGTATTCAGTCATGTCTGTTACTGAGAAGCCACAGTAAAATATAATCATGAGAAATATTTAACTTTATGTCACATGTTTGCAAATATAATTTGACAGCACTGTTTAATGGAGTAGCATACTTTTGACTGACAAAATAATATTCTGGGCAACATATTAAATACAGAGTGGAAGCTGCCTTTATGCTTGACAGCTTTAGTACAACCTACAGGTCTTCATAGAATGTGAAGTCTCTATTAAGTCTACTATGCTAATGAAGTAATGTAATTTTGATTAATGAGTGCTGCCCAATGCTGAGAGATTATAACCAGGCCAAAGTAAGAGGAGAATTTTACTTTATTTTATATTGCTAGAAATATCACTAGATGTGGTGTTTGATTGGGAAGCAACATATATTACCATGGTTCTGACTGATAAGTGCTATTCCGTGCCTGGTAGACTTAATAGAGATGAGCTGTGCAGTGTGATTGCCAATCGATGTACAATTGAATTAATTCAGGAGAGCTTTACTGTGTACTAAAGAGTTAATACAACCTGCACATAACATTCTGTGCCTGGCAGAATTAATTCACCAAGGGAAGGAGAAACTGTTTTTGTTGAGTGTTCTTGAAAAATGTACTGTGTACTTCATTATGAAATGGAAGCAATGTGCAACGTTTTGTAATGATAGTGGAAAATCAGCATTCATACTAGCATTACAAAATGCTGCATGTTACTTCCCTATGGTCATAAAATATAACACTGAGGCTATTAGTCGGGAAGAATGTGGGGATGAGTTTGGTTCAGTCATAAATTGCAAGAAGCACTTGACATTATGTTCAATAGTGAAGTTTTGTTTTCAGTGGCATGTCATTTTGAACTTTATTTACTTGTACACTGCTTACTCTTATTTTTCCTGAATTTCATACAGACATGCTTTACTGTGGCATGCCCCAGAGGTATCTTTGCCACTGAGGTAATATGTCAGAACCTTTTTAAACCAGAAGAATTTTGGCTGTGTGGTGCCACTACCAACAGCATTAAATAGAGAAGCAGATAACTAGCAGATAGTGAAACATCATTCCCCAGTACTTTTACATGAGTGACTGTGATTAATTAATAACAAGGATTGCAGGATTGCTAAACTATCAGCTTACATTAAAACAATTTCACAATATAGATTTTTTTTTAAAAGGCTACAATAGTGATCATGCATTTAAAACTATGGACTGGTAATGATAAATAAACTATCATCAGTACAGTTAACCTGCTTAAATTAGCACCTTGAACAAGACATATAACAACAAAGACAAGACAGAAACAATTTATTCAATTTAGGTAAAAAGATAACATGACAGTATGCTTATTGGAGCAGCAACACGAAAGGGAGTAAAACAATTCATTTAGTCTGTAGCATTCCCCTTCTTACTGCAGGTGTAACAATTCAGTTTTCAGAAAACAAATTTACAAGTGAAATCCAATCATGTATATAGTTTTCACCTAATACTGCCAAAGACTAAATGCAGACCAATAGCAAAAATCAGAGTCATTGAGTCCTGTGAGAGAACTCAATTTGTTATACATATTCACGTTACCTCTTTAAGTGTGCTACAAGGCAGTGAAGGCTCTCAAAATGGGAAGGAGGAAGGAGTCTTAATGCTGACCACAGACCTTTCAGTTTGTCTCCAGAATTGGCAAGTCCTGTAAAATTGCAAAATACGTGACAGATCCCAGTAAAAGCAAACTATTCATTAAATATGATTTTCTTTTGTATCAGAACTTAAAAGTCTAAAACTGCTAGTTGATAGTGACTTTGCTACAAAACATGACTAAGCAGCAGAACATAATTTTCAAGGGGAGTTTGATATCCCAGTGGGAGTTCCCTTTTCCTCTGTCTTCCATTATTACACATCTTCATCCACATTGCAAAACTGTGATAAGTGCATGCCATCACTATGGTTAAACAGTCATACAATGGCTTAGTGTTATGCAAAGTCAATATAATGTTAGCAATAAATGTTAAACTGAAATGTGCAGCCAACTGAAATTGTCTGCTTGTAGCAGCGATTGTTGTGGGACTTCTGTAATAAGTTAAGCACACATACACACTCAAAAACTCTAAATTATAAATCAAGGGAACACTTCAGAGTAAGTGATATAGCTCTTTTCAGTGTCAATGAAGAAAAAACTATATCACGTCAAAAACTGCATTTTATTGGGCATACTGAACTGAGAGGCAGAAACAGTATTTCAAAACTTGAACAAGTAAGCTCATGACATCTGATGCCTTAAAACTAAAACAAACTCTATGGATGAATCACAACAAATCAGCTAACTAATTAATAAGAAAGAGTAGTGAAAAGGTAAAAACTCCCTTCCAGAATGTGTTACAACAGGTAAAATTTAGGATAATGTCTATAGGGTAAATATTATAGGACTTGAAGACCATCCTTTGCCTGTCTTTGGAATTTTTTTCAGTTCTAATTTGTAGCTGGCAATGATTCAGTGCAACTAGCCAAATTTATTAGCTTATTACCTTAAATAAACTGAGAGAAACACAGACACATAAGAAGACTATATTAAGTGAGATGAAAACACTCACTTTTTAGTATCAGTGCATTTTATTAATGATTTATTTTGTAACTGTAAAAGGAAGGTTAGAGAGACATACTGGATGGGATAAAAACAGTATAGAGAAGTAGAGCGATGATAGAAAGTGGGAAACCTGAAAATAGAAAAGGTAGCGGAGTAAGAAAAGGAGCTTGCAGAGGTGACATCACTATCAAGGAGAACTGTAAGGCCTGAAGGAGATTGACTACAACAGGAGGAAAAGAGTTTGGGAGGCCAACTACAAGAGATGGCGGGAAAGTACAGGTCTAAGCTAGACTGGAAAAAAGCCTGCTGTGGATCAAAGGTGATGGAGTAGAGGAGCAAAATGATGGCATGGAAGCTGAAACAACAGGAAGCAGAGAGATAAAGTTGGAAGCACTAGTGGATTTTCAGGGGTAGTGGATTAGTAAGACACATTAGATAACAAATGTTTAAGAAATATTTCATTCTACTCAATCATTATTCTTTTTCAGTTGCATATCAGACATACCATTTTCATTTTTTATAAAACTCAGCAATGTTTTCATTTGTAAGGTGAATGTAAACTGCTTTGTGTACAATATGTGACATCACATCATACACGTCTTACCCATATGATATATTTAATTATACTCATGTACAAAAATAGACATATACCTTTAGAAGAGCTCAGCAGCCCTAAATTAAGATATACCTTTAAACTCAAAGTCACAATGAAGACAATACAGCAGATCTTAAGATGTTTCCCTTGCCTTCCTCCATCAGTAAATATGGTCACATTATATTAAAATAAATCTAGTAATTGACTTACGAGAAGCCAAAGTAAAATAATTGTATGTGCCATCTGGAATTAATGGGGAAGGCAGGTCCCTTATATACAGCTTCATTGCTCCTGTGATGACATGGGTATCTTTGCAGGACTGAACAGCTTGCTCCACACTGATGGCACCTTTAAACAGAAAATAGAAACAATAAAGCTAAAGTTTTTTACTAAAGAAGGTTAATGCTACTTGGTTTAGTTAAGCCAAAGTCTACATAGAATGATAAAGTCTGCTGACAACATGCAAAAACACAATAGGCAACATTTTACTTTTAAGGCAGATATCATGAAAAGGTTTATTTTCACAGATAAGACATTAGCTATATTAACACTTTGTATATGAGTTTACTAATCTCATCCTGTTTATCAATCACATTCTTCAATGAATTTAAATTTGCTGTCATAAACAGTTCTGTATTTACTTTCAGATGTGTTACATTTTAACCCAAGGATAGCCATTCATTAATATTTTTTTCAATGTAAGCAACCATATCCACTTTAAGTCTGAACACTTTTACAATAATAAGTGATACTATAAAAACTGATTATGATGATAGGAGGTACTGCCAGCTATGCCAGGAGAAATAGGGCAGTGGATATGCCAGCACAGCTAGCTGGAATGTTGTAAATAATTATATATCATTTGTATATCAAACTAATTTGTACAGATGCTTGTGCTGAAAATGTATTTGTGAGGTTTGCTTGTGTTAAAATGTATCAACAGTCTACCCTGATGACATAAAATATATGTGCATGCATTATTGTAACTGTTTAAAAGTATGCATTGTAATATCATATACTGGATATAAAGAGGTTAATCTTAATCCACCAGACTTTGCAAAATATTCTTGAAATTAAATTACTTTATGGGTTAAGCCATTAAAGATATTATCCCACAGTTTTGAATGGAGCACAGACGATGTAGGAAGATTGAAAAGGTTTTATGGTTTTATGACTTTCAGCAGCTGCACCACATCTGAGAAAAGCTCTATCTGTGTGTATTGTAGCACATAGGAGCTAAACTTGGTAGCTTCTAGGGATGGGCGGTAGTGCTGGAAACTCAGCAGCATTCTGCATTCTGTCTTGGATCTGACAACAAGGACCACTCACCCATCTTGCCTTGCAGTAGTAAGTAACTTAACTAGGGAACAGTAATTCTTTTAGATTAGTCAGGAAAATATACCAAGATTAGAAGTATTATTTTTCTATAACTGTGTAAACTTTCAAGCTGTGATATTTTCAGTATTCCTGTGATTAAAACTCTGGTCTTTACTGTAAATAGATATTTAGTATTTTCTTGTTCTTTTATTATTTATTATTAAATATATTTAAACTTTTCTTTGTGACTTGTTCTTTTTAGAAAATATTTAGGCTGAGAGAGTATTTGCATATATTTATTTGGTAATAAATGTAGCCACTCCCCATAGTGCTGTTGTTTGGTCAACATTACCATTTGTATTAATATTAATTTCACTCAGTATAATTGGGTACCCTTGTAAGAGCCCTAAAGTAGCTGGTAGGGGTTCTTATGGGAATAATAACTACATTCTAGTCTAGGAAGAAGGTTGTGCAGCAGGTGACTCTGTGCCAGCCTTCCCCAGGTGTGTGTGTGTGTGTGTGTGTGTGTGTGTGTGTGTGTGTGTGTGTGTGTGTGTGTGTGTGTGTGTGTGTGTGTGCATATGTGTATGAATCAAATTTCAAAGATTGTGTGTGGCAGCAGCTTGGAGCAGGGACACAAAGCACTAGTTTCAGAGTGAGGGTATGGGAGGACTTAGCTTGGAACCCCAACTAAGGACTCAACTCTAAGCTGTCCCAGTGGGGAGTCTTATTGGGGGGTCTGGACAAATATAGAGAGGAACCAGCCCCTGGACTGAGCATGTTCCCTGAGTTCTCTTAAGGGAAATTGAGTTAGATGCAAAGAGGACTACATCTGGAAATACTAAGTGTACCTATTTGTATTCCAAGTGAAAGTCACTCTCCAGTATCAGTGATGAGGATTCAGGCTCCTTAATTACTAGCCAAAGGGGGGGCATCACAATGAGCAGTAGATTTACATAGATGTTATTTACTAAATGCACATCACTATTCTCTACATAAAATTATATTGTACAATTAGTAATGTATAAGTTCCTTTCCAGTCCTTGTAGAAGATGGTTGTAGACTAGATCAGTCTTGAATTCAGTTAGTTGTATTTATTTGCCTTTGCACTTTACCTTTTTCCGTGTGTACTGTAAACTCATGTGACACCTACTTGTTGTGGCTGCTGTCCTATCAACTCTTCCCATCCTCCATAAAGGTAGATTGTTCTATTCCTTGGGAATATTATTTATGGGACAGTGCCATATATAACCCCACCACTTACTGTTGCAAAGGTAAGCAAGTCTCATAGGTTGAGAAACCAAGCAATTGTAGTAGTATACAGCATCACAGCAGATTAACTAATCTAGTCCTTTACACAAGTAGTTACAAGTAGTTACAGTATTGAGTAATAGTCACACATAATATAATCCTTTGCACAAGTACTTACAGTATAGACTAATAGCCACAGATATTATAATCCTTTACACAAGTAGTTACAGCATACAGTAACAGTCATAGATAATATAAACCATTACACAAGTTGTTACAGTGTAGGGTAATAATCACAGATATCATAATCCTTTATACCAGTAGATGCAATGCAGTGTAATAGTCACAGATAATATAATCATTAACACCAGTAGTTACAATGTAGAGAAATAGTCACAGATAATATAATCCATTGCACATGTAGTTCCAGTATAGAGTAATAGTAACAGGTAATATAATCTTTTAAACAAGAAGTTTAAATGTAGAGTAATAGTCAAAGAGAACACAATCCTTTACACTAGTAATGACAATGTTCAGTAACAGTCATAGATAATATAAACCATTACACAAGTTATTACAGTGCAGAGTAATAGCTACAGATAATATAATCCATTACACAAGTAGTTATAGTGTAGAGTACTAATCACAGATAATACAATCCTTTACACCAGTAGTTACAATGTAGAGTAATAGTCACAGATAATGTAATCTTATCTTGTAAAGTAATAGATACAGATATTATAATCTGTTACAAAAGTAGTTACAGTGTATTATAATAGTTTACAGATAATATAATCTTTATAGAATTAGTTTCAGTGTAGTGTAACAGTCAAAGAAACAAAAAAAACTTGGGTATTTCACCAGGCCTAGACATCATATTTTATTTTATTGCCACATATGAGACCTAGGTTCTGAATAGATTTTACAGTGTGAGAACAGACGAAGGAGTGGCAAATAATCACAACATATTTTTGTTCCTGTGGAAAAGGAAGACTAACAGCTTAAGCACACAGTAAGCTAATATGGCAGCTTTTTGGGACAGGAATAGATTATGGCATTTTTCACTGTAATTTTGGGATCATGTGCAAGTAGGTTTAATAGGGAACTGTGGCTATTTCTTCGATTAGGGAGAAAAGTATAAGACTTTGCATACTTAATGTAGGATGAAATTAATTCTTTTCAGGGCCTTAACTTCTGCCATCGAGGAGATGCTGTAATGTAGAGTTGACATGATATGTTTTATTGGACCAATCAAACTTGAAAAGTTGCTGAGCTTTTTTATTAACAGGTGCCCTTTGTCAGGAGTTACTAAGTTATTGGTAGTAGATGCTGTACAAAGTCACTTTTAAACACAAATTGAAATTAAAATGCTATATTTGACACTGATAAAGTATTAAATAATGACAAAGGGTTCCTGTTAGCCTGAAAGCTTAAATAATTAAAACATCAGTTGGCCTAATAAAAGGCATTGCATCACCTTTATATTCCACTGTTTTCTGTTTATGGTTCAACACAGCATTTCTGCCTCTTTTCTGTTATATAGGAAGAGAGACCGCATGTTGACATGAAATAGGAATAGAAGGATGAATTTAACTGCCTGTGTCACAAGGTATGAAGGATCACAGTATCGTATCCATTCTAGCAACACCAAAACAGAATAAAAAAATTTGACCACCATATTTCTGGTTTCTTCATGTTGATATTTCTGTTTATATTTTGGAATGGCATAAGTACACCTTTCCTAGTTCCTGTTTAGATATGCTTTCAGATTATTTTTATTTAACCCCATTATTCTCCTGCCATTTACCAACATAATGTCTGACAGTCTTGGTCAAGGTTACTCTCAGTGAGCATACCCAAAGACTAGAACATTCCATCTTTGTGGAGGAAGGGAGAATTTGGTAAGCCCATAATCTATTGTCTGAATTCACCATATGTTTATAAGTTTGGCAAAGAACCTCAAATGCCCAAGTTTCTATGTTGGAATTCATAGAAACCCATGCAGTCATCAAATTTCCTCTTAAAGGTATGGGTGAATGACCTGACTTTAATTGAAAACAAAGTTTATTCAATGACAGTTGGAGTCTTTGACATATAAAGCTGAAATTATATTTATAATTCAACAAACTATACATTTTTCAGATGTTGTGGCATACCAAATGAGAATCCTAGACTAATAGCCAATTAATTCAATAACTACATTTATTATTTTATGAATCCAACAACAAACAGGAATGTTGATATTTTTGACATCTCAGCCTGATAATTGTTCATATTTCCCATTATATCTGAGATAACTGTTGCTAAAAAGTTCTTAGGGAAACAGCTACTAGACAAATTGCCCGGGGTTATAATTTCATCAATTAAATTTACATTAGTTCTTGTTTTAAGACCTCTATATTGTGGCTTATTAAATAAAGGAATTTTCAGACCTCTTGGGAAACATATTACCCCCAAATTTTTAAAGTTTAATAAGTCGTTACCTTAAAATTATAGGCCAATACGTTCAACCATGATTTTGTAAAAATGTGTAGAAACAGGCAACCTGATGTCCTGAAGAAGAAACTTGGACTTTGTTTCCTGTGGTTAGTATTGACTATCTGGACATCAGGTTGCCTGTTTCTACACATTTTTTCAACCATGATTTTGGCAAACTGTGTCAAAAGATGCCTCATGCAGTTGCTGATAGCCTCTTAATTACAGTGTGATCTACTTGGACACTAACAAATGTTTTTTTTTTTTTTTTCACAGGGGAAACCAATCTGAACTAAATTTTTTGAGTTTTATGATTAGGTTAACTTAAATCTTGATTCAGGTTTATCCGCTGGATCATATATTTAGACCTTAAGAAAAAACTTTGACAACTTGCCTCACTCATTAATTATGAATACTCTAAATTTATTTAAATTTAATCAGTATTTAGTTTTATGGATTTATTACTGGCTGAGAAACTGTATACAGTGTACGTCAATTCAAAATGTTCTTTCTAATAACAAACTAATCAATAAGAGTGTTCCACAGGGCTCTTCTTGGGTCCAATTCTTTTTTATTTAGTTATGGCTACCTTTCCAACCAGCAAAAACTGCTGGGTAAATAACTTCAATGATGACGATTGCAAGATTTTTTTTTTTTGTGGTTATATTCTATGATTGCCTCATTCTCAACAAGCGTTTGAATGACATTTCAGCTTGGGCAAAGCAAAGCAAATGGGTCTATCCTACAGTAACAACTCCATAGGCTAATGATAAAAAATGACTTTTTAAGTCTAGCCTTTTCATAAATTTATTGCACGGGTGTTTACACCACTCATTTTATAGGGGGTAAAACATGGGCATGAGTGGTCAAGCATTTATAAGCTTCATCTTTCTAAGGGTGATATAGGTAGCAGGCCAGGAGTAAATTCATGACAATGTAATTTAATAGGTATGTGATGAGATATCAATGAACAGATTATTTAGACATAGGGATATTGACCCTAAATGAAACAACTATTAACAAGCATGTCAACAACATAAATGCCAAACCTTTGAAATAGATAAGCTCTTTGCCTAAATATATTTCACTAAGTGATAAAACAAGTTTAGTAACATAACATAACATACTGCCTACATAAGCTCATTACTGTAATATAATAATTCCCTAAGTATGTATAATAATACTCAGCTTAACAGGATCAAATCAGTACTAAGAAGGATTACTAACAATATTCCCTTTGTTAAGTATATTTATTATAGAGGCAGATGTTTTAAACTTAACCTGTATTCATTATATTATAGCCATTGTTGGGGTGAGGCTATCTTAGCCAAGGGTAAGATAGAAAAGGCCATGAGGAACTTAGAGAAGGGTGTTAATTCAATCCCTCATAAATATACTTACTTAAATTTCACAGTTTAACAAAACTACCTCCCCCATAAAATAAGAGACATTGACAACCGTGCAACATTAAAAACTCAATTGGACTTCTTATTGGGTGATAAAGTATTTGATCCAAGTTTTAAGAAGGCAGTGTACTAAAACAGCCTCATAGCTTGAAATACTGAATTTAATAATTTATAAATTGTGTCTAACTTTATAAACATGATAATACTAAAAAAATAGCAAGCATTGATATCTCTACATAATTATTACAATACCACTTCAGGATTTGACTGTTGAGTGAAAAGTGAGATTTCACAAAAGCTGAAGTTAAATTCAAAAGAATAAAATGAGTACATGCAATTTGTGTTGCTCATGGAAAAGTCATTGGCAGCCATTACATATTTATGGAAGGTTACGTGATTGGAAACAGTTCTTTATTTTTTTTTTTCAAATAATTTTTTTATTATTTTCCAAATAAGAACAATGCAGACAGAATAGAAATACAAAACATTCTAAGTTAAAAACATGTGGATGAACTTGAATAAGGAATTACATTCAGTACTAGAATACAATTACAGAATAAAAAGGCAATAGGAGAAATATAATGCTACAGGAGGCATTGAGATCTACTAAAAAAACAAAAATAACTGAATAAACACTATTTACAAAAACACAAATAAAACCCATGCTACCTTAAATGTATAAAGGCAGTACCAAAAGAAAGAATTGTAAAGGTTTTGTAGGGGAAGGGAATAGCCAAAAGAGAAAAAAAGGGAAGAGAAGCGTATAGATAAATAAATAAATGAATAAGTAAATAAGACAAGTATTCGCAAGGGAATGTCACATAAGAAGGGGACGTAAGATATTAGTCAGATAAAATTACATCTAACAGGCATTTCCATAGATTGGCGAAATAGGCTTTCTTCCTAGGACCATTGATAATGAACTTTTGAGCTGATATATACTTTAATGCCATCTCTTTGAAACCCTGCCAGCACATTTTTGTGCGATCTATCCAATTATTAGTGATGTAGAGTTTGATTAAAGAGCAGAGGGTGATTAGAATGTGAAGGTGAAACTTAGGCATCTTGAAAAGGGGAATATTCAATATGGCTGTTTGCCAAGAGAGTGTGGAGTTGTAGTAATCCATTTTATTTAGTCGCACTTTGAGAGAACACCATAATTTATAGGAATGATTACAGTGCCACCTAATATGAAGAAGGTCTGCACTCAAGCAAGGGCAGCATGTACAAGCAGCGGAGTTGTTAGGATTAAATTTATTGAGTATTACAGGTGTGTAATACGCATTGTTATTCAACATCAATTGGGTATATAATAGTTTTTTGAAGGGAGCAAGTTCAAGGGTGGTTTTTATGGCTAGAAGTTTTTGATCCTCCGTAATGGGAGAACTCACATTGTCCCAAAAGGTGGAGAAAAGGCAATTATTATTATCTAGTAATGGTTTAAGTATCTTGTAAGAGGAAGAAATAGTTTTTTTGGGATTTGAAAGTGTAGAGATAACTTCAGATAGTTTATTGATTTCCCGTGAATCAGATGGAATGCAGACAACTTGAGAAGATATGATTTCTCGTAATTGACGGAGGGTAACTGTGTATTTATTATTGGCCTTGAGAGTTACACGTAGTTCTGTGATCGATAGGGACTTATGTTTAAGAAGGTCCCAAACTGTAAAGTCCTTGATAAGGGGAAATTTAGAGAGATCAAACATATTGTTATTAATTTTAAGATTTGGATTCAGATGCAGTGGTTGTAGAAGGGGGAGAATGTTTTCAAGATTAATGTCCTTAATCAATTTTTGAAATAATCTAATTTTATGCTTCAGTAAGGGGAGTGGTTTGGAATTATATAGAGAAATATGGGAAAGAAATGGGATAGCTTTCAGGTTGATTTTATTGGAGGTAACATGACGGTGCCATATCTTCAACCAGGCAGGAGTATGGCTGAGTGAATTAGAATTCATGTTTGAGATGGACCATAGTCTGTTTGAGCAAATAATCGTATAATACAAATGAAAATTTGGGAGGCCCACCCCTCCTTTCTCTTTGGGGAAAGTAAGTTTAGAGTAAGAGATCCTGACTCTCTTGGGAAACCAAAGAAATTTTGCGATGTTTTTGTTAAATTTGAAGAAAAGGTTATTTGATATCATTATATTCGTAGCATTAAATTGGTAGAGAAGTCTCGGTAGAATATTCATTTTCACAATGGCTACTTTAGAAAGAAAGGCTAATTTAAAAAGTTTCCATCTTTGTAAATCTTGGCATATAGTAGCCCAAGATTTTAGTAAATTATTTTGAAGAATAGAGGCTTGGTTGTGTTCAAAATTAATGCCGAGATATTTGATACTATATGAAATATGAAAGGAAGATTCAGGGAAAAAATAAGGTTTAAGAGCGTCAGGGTTAATTGGGAGGATAAGTGATTTTTTCTTATTAATTTGAAGGCTAGAGGCACTAGAAAAGTTATTAATTACATTTATAAATTTTGGTAGGTCAGAGTTGGGATACTGAAAGTATAAATTCAGATCATCGGCAAAAGCCGATAAGGCAACTTGTGTATTCAGAATTCTGGGGATAGTGTGGTGTGTATTCTGAACAATATATAGAAAGAAAGGTTCAATAAATATATTAAAAAGGAAAGGAGAAAGCGGGCAACCTTGTCTTGTTCCATTAGTAATCAGAATCGTATTAGATCTTTTTTTATTTATATATAGGGAGGTATAAGAATTTGTATAAAGAATTCTGATCATATCTATAAAAGATTTAGGAATATTGAAATGGGACATGGTGGAGAATAGGAAGTCCCAGTTTACTCTGTCGAATGCTTTTGAGGCGTCAAGAGTTAAGGCATATAAAGGATTTTTATCTCTTTTAGTAAAGTGTATTAGTGAGTCCAGCGTTAAAGTATTGTCCCATGTATGTCTGTTACTCATGAAACCAGCTTGATCCTGAGATATTATATGTGGCATTATCTGTTTGAGTCTGTTGGCCAGAATAGCTGCAAATATTTTAATATCTACATTAATAAGCGAGATGGGTCTGTAGCTGTGAGGATCTGTTTTGTCATGATTATTTTTTAAAATTAAAATCATTTTAGAAATATTCCAGTGCAGGTCAGTAATTCCATTTCTTATAATAAAGTTGAATACCTTAAGAAGAATAGGGGCAATTTTTAAACTAAAGGTTTTAAAGAAGTTAGTAGTAAAACCATCTGGACCAGGAGATTTGCCTAATTTGAGATTATTAATGACATTTTGAATCTCTTGAATATTAAACAGAGTGGATAAGAGGGACGACTGATCTGGATTAAGGGAAGGGGCAGCAATTGAGTTGAGAAAGGTTTCTATTTGGGGGTTTAAGGAATTTTGGTCGTTCTTGCTATAAATATCGGAGTAAAGAATCATGAAATAATTGAATTATTTCAGAATCTGATTTGTAAAGTTTCTCCTTATATTGGAGGATGGAAATTTTGGCAGCACTATTGTTATTTTTAAGTATTCTAGCCAGAGTTCTCGAGGGAATTTGCGCCCATTCAGAATATGTAGCAATAAGTCTTTGTTCCTGAAGAGAGTAATTATGAGAGTGTAGATCAAGTAATTCTTTGCGTGTTGCTTTAATCAAGTCTTCTGAATTTGAGTCAGGATGTGTTCTCTGTTTTTTCTCAAGAGATGCTAGGGTAAAGAGCAGATCAGATTCTTTTTTTTTATTGAGTTTTTTAAAGAATGAGGCTTTACTAATCAGAAATCCTCTTAGTTCTGCCTTGCACGCTGCCCATTGTATATCTGGTGCTATGTTGGAGTTTTCAAGATTAGAGTAAAGGTCAGTAAATGTACTGTTAATTTTGTTTAGGATCTCCTTGCTATGTAAAAGATTGTTATTAAGAGACCAGTTAGAATAGGAAAAAGCAGTGCGTGTAAAGATAATTTTAAGGGATATTCTTGCATGATCAGATAGAAATCTTGGTTCACTGCTGAAGGTGTTGTTAAATTTAGAAAAAAAGTTGGAGACTGCTACATTAACTGTTAAATTTGTTAACTTGATGCACTTATTTCCTAATGTGCACCATTGTTTTTGGACTGCCTCATAATTGTATCATAAATAGAGTTCTGGTCTACACATGGACGTCGCTTTATTCTCAAGATGTAGTCTCACCCAGGCTTGCTCTACTCTCATTGTCTAGCTATATAGCACTTCAGTGCTCCTTCAGTGTTACTGGTTTATATCCTCTGCTTTATTACTATAGAATTTATGTAAAAATGTCAGATATTATATTTGCTGTTTAATACGTCTGTTTTGAATGTATGATAATCTTTAGGACTTCCTATAGTTTACTCATATTATTAATATTTAGTCACTTGGATGCTCTTGTGTGTTCTGGTTGGCACTCTAGGTTGACGCTCTGTAGGAATTTTAGTAATTTGTACATATGTATAATAGTGTTCTGGTTTTGTTATGTGTTTTTTTTTACTTCTTCTCTTAAGGGGTTCAAGTTAGGCACTGGGTATAGTATGAAGAAGTATTTTGCTATCCCTACAGATACGTCTAAATTGTTTTCAAAGTCAGTACTCTTGCTGATATACTCACACCTCACCCTATTTAATCTTTGGGTAATATACTCTCAGCATCCTATGTCACATTCAGATTCCTTAACTGTCTCTCAACTTTATATTGCTTCACTAATTCAACCTGTTAGTTTGTCTCCATGAGTTGGGCTATAGATAGTTGGAATGTTAAAGGACTACAAAATCCTGCCAAAAGAAATCTGCTACTTCATCTTATCTTTAAATCCCAGGCCAATATTTGCTTCCTACAGGAGACACACCTGTCAAAAGAGGGATGGGACAAAGTCTCCACCAAGAAATGGATTAGAATTATTATAGCTGATGGGGATAGCACAAACTCTAAGGGAGTAGCCATTATAATTAAGAAACAATATCAGGACACCATAAATGTAATCAAATCTGACAAACATGGCAGGTGGTGCTATTTTACTTCTATTCTCCCTGGCACAACTAAACCAGTTCTTTTTCTTAACCTTTATGGCCCTTGCTCTCAACAACACACCTTCATACTAGAAATCTATAATATTCTTAGTTCGTTTCAAAATTATCTTTATATAATAGGTGGGGATTGGAATGCGGTAATCAATCCTAATTTAGACCGCACCAGTAATTCTTTATCATATAACTTTCAAGCCTCGGTAGCTCTAGAAGAACTTATCTCAGACTTTTACCTTATTGACACTATTGCATTTAGTAACATCTTAACTAAGGACAACCTATACACCTTCTACTCCAATTGCCACAAATCTTGGTCACGTCTTGATTTTTTCCTGGAAACAGTTCTTTAAAACAGTAATATTTCTATTTTCTAACAAACATTTGAAATATTTAGACATTAAAAGATACAGTAAAAAAAATGAACAAAAGTGGATACAATTCACTCTGCCTGTTGCTTAAAAACCCTTGGTGAAATTATGAAAATATGGTGAATAACAGATATGGAAGAGAGATAATGGAAAAATGTTCACATAGAGGATGAAAATAAGACACAGAAGCCCTCACACAGAGGTAGTATGTATAAATTCCAGTAAATGTTGAGGGGATTGTGAGAAAGCTGCATATGTTGTGTAAGATTTTTCTCTTTCATAAGATGACAGGCTTTTCTTAATTTCTAAAAAAATGGAATAGATGTCCTTGCCAGGCTATAATCTCAGTGTTAAGATCGTCCTGGAATTATATTTTGAGTTATTTTTCTCAAAATATGAACAACATTTAGTTATGTTTGTATCTTCTGATTATTATGTTTAGTTCCTCCCAGTATATAACTTATCTAATCTTTTATAAAGCTGTTATAAATGGCTGAAACAAAAAATTGTTTGAGTGCATAACGTAATCCTAAACCATCAATTAGGAAGACTGTCTCTTGCAAAATAAGACTATATATTGTACAAAATAAATTATTTTAATTCTGTCTTCTATGCCCTCTTCATGGGCAAATCACTGACTGGTGCAAAACGGAGCACTTATGGGTGTTGGTCAGTCATAGATTAGTAAACAAAATTTTATTGACCAATGTAATGATAATGCTGCTAAATAAGTAATTGTACAAAATATACTTAGAGGAAATTAATGTGTATTGATCCCATTTTTGCAAGGAAAACTGCAATGGATAAAATGCTTTAAACAAAACCTGCCCAAGGCAATGGAATCTAAAGGGAAACACCCTGGAATTCATATGGAATATACAGGAGAGCAGGTAACGTCATTTAGTAATCTTTTCATGAAATCATAGTATGGCTAAATTGCTGAATTCTGCTGTACAGCAAACATGATTCCCTTTCAGAGACTGGAGCAGGACATTAGCTGGAAGCGCCCAACCTATTTGTTTCACCAATCTACAGAGAAAATTATATAATCACTCTAAAGGTCAAAATAATTGTAAAATTTCCTGAAAATAACAACAGTCAGATATACAATGCAAACAAATATATGGATTTGTAATGGAAAAGCTATGTTAGATGAATCCAGCATATATATATATATATATATATATATATATATATATATATATATATATATATATATATATATATATTTCATTTGTAGTTCTGGTATTATAGATCAGAAAATTGTGATAGATATAGTCTGGTTAGAAATAAGTAAGGAATATAACATGGTATTAAAAAGGTTACTAAACCTGGAGAGTCTTGAGAGAAACCCATTTGGTTACACAAGAATATAACACAGAAGGGTGAAGAAAATGGAGTCCATTTAGGGAAAATAATTCTTATGGGGCTATAATAGAGGCAAGCACTATGATTTTTCTTTTGCAATGCCTTCATAAGTGACATTACAGAAGACTGTATGGAAAAGTCTACATTTATATCTGAGAAAAATGTGACAAAATACATTATACATACAAATATGCCAAAAGAACAGAAGAAACATGATAGCACTGCATGTATGTTCTAAAATTTGTAAAAAAAAACAAAAAACTGGCAATGGGAATCATAATCCCAAGAACAAAGTACACAACTCAACAGCAAGCAACAGTGACAGCAAAAGACAAAAATAATTATTGGTAGATATAGCAAATTATCTAGAGGTAAGCAAATAACATCTGACAACAGTAAAGATTGCTTGGGAATACAGAAAAGCCAGGACAAGACATCACCAGCAGAAGTTAAACCTAGAATTGATTTTATCAAATCTGGGTGCCTTGTCTCTAAATAGGCATAGATAAGATTGAAACAGAAGATAGCAAAATATTGCATGGTCTGCCTCTGAAACAATGTAAAATAGCTTACTTGTAAGCTTGAAATAAAGAGTTTGAGTGAAAGCATTCTAGATATATTAAAGTTTCTCAAATAAGTAAAGAAATCTAAGTAGATGTTTTACTCTAACAGGCAGATATAAAAGGACAAGTAGGTAAAGGTTAAGGATACAATATGAGTACCATGTGGGAGATGTGGAGAAGTATTATTATAAATAAAGGGTAATGGGCCATTTTGCATGCCTTTCTAAAGTGACTGATAGCGTTCCACAAATCAGGGACAAATCCTGAAGTAATTAGAGAAAATCAGGGATACTACTATTAACTTGAGACACTAACAAAATAAGAAAATGTGAGTTAATAAATATTTTGGGAAGTAAAAAGTATATAACACTAATTACTGTCCTTATTTATTAACTATAATTCACCAACTTTTCTTCAAAAGTCACCAGGTTTAGGAGGGATTAAGAGTGACAGAGCAAAAATTTGAGTCAGTATCAGGAAGGTCCCTGAAAATTAGGACAGTTGAGAAGTATGTGACAGTATGGTTAAAATGGAAATAATAATAATAATAATAAAAATAATAATAATAATAATAATGCATGTATCCAAAAATATAAGGATAAAGCTCTGTTATAATTGTATTTACTTATTTTTTATGTAACTTAGGCTGCAATCTAAAGGAAACAGCAGCAGCAACATCAGCAAAGAATTTCAGAAAAGATACTAACACTGAAAACAGTCATAAGAACATATCCTGAGGAGCTGCACTGCATGTTTTGGTGTGGAGAAGAAATACATTAAAATTAAAGAAGTGGTGACTAGGAGGAGGATAGTCTGAGAATCATGAGCCAGAAGGGAAAGACAACAAAATAAAATAGAGTGAAATTTGAAAGTAAAAGTAATTTTGAGAATATGTAGTCAGATAGGACGGAACATTTGAAACTGAGGGATGGTTCAAATCATGAAAAACACACAATAAAAGGAAGCAGAATGGGAAGGTAACAGATATGAATAACAACAGTGGATCTATGAAAGAACAGATGATATAAGAATTCATGAGCCATGAAAAGTATGCTGACAGAGACAGGGAATGCTATTAGAGAACATTGAAAAGGACTATGAGATACAAGTAAATGGTTAAAAGACAAGTTATAAAGAATGGGCAGTAAAGAAGTTAACTTGGGCAGTTATTACAGGTGTTATAAAAAAAGTAAATTGTTGCTATTTTTTTTTTACTTCGCCAATCATCTTTATTGAATTATCACTTGTGTCATAGGGAAATTTACATTCATATAAAAGTAATCAAACTATGTTAACATAGCAAACATTATACTTCACATGTATTACTATATCTCATATAACCTAAGCAATATTACATAAATGATTCAACTCCTGTCTTTTTTAAACAAGAAACAGCTTTAGTAAACCATCACTTACCACACAGGCAAACATACATTTATATAAATGAAAACAAACCACATTGACACAATCCTAGTTGCAAGCATTTTACATCACAAACCATAATGACACACTCTCAGTTACAGACATTATAGATCACTTATAATCTACCCATTTTTTCTCACTCAAACATTACATAATTCATTTAAGTTCTGCCACCTTTTAATCCTCATTCTTCCCTTGTATGCATTGTTCCCACAATCCCATGTTTTCCTATGTAGTTTGCTCCTACCCCTTTCTAAAGTTCTCAATTCCTGTTAGTTTACCTCTGTTACTATATTTGCTAATTCCAGTATAGCTGGTTTTAGAGTTTGGTTTCTATTTTCTAGTAATTGCCTTTGTGGCAGCCATCACTATTAAGCATGGTAATGCTTTACCATGTCTAGGCAATTCCAATTTTGTATCAAAGCTCAGAAAGATCATCTCCTTCTTCAGACCAATCTTCCCACCCAGGATCTCTGACAGTACATTTCGCAGAGAATCCTTAAAGTCTGCCAACTCATTGCATTCCCAGAAAATTATGTCCCACCTACCTCTTTCTTCCCCTTCACACCTCCAGCATTTGTTGTCTGCCTGAGGAAAAATTCTCTGTTGTCTACTTGGGGTTTAAAAATATCTATGTAAACATTTATAGGCAAAAATCCTAAATCTTCTAGATTTTGCTGCATATTTGGGAAATATACATATATCCTCCCATTGTTATTTTTTTGTGAATTGCTTACCCAGTCTCTCTTCCCAATCCTTTTTACCTCCTCTGATTGATTCTTATAGTTATCATGCAATATTTTATATGGTGTACTAATTATTCCTTTCTTAATGGCAGCTTCTGTTTTTGATTCTACTAAACACTCTACCAGTGCTGGTCTTTCATTTAGAACCAATTTATTTAATTCTCTTTGCCTATACTCTTTTCAATCCCTGATAGGGAAGGCAATCTCTAACCTGCAGTCCAAATACATTCTTGGCGTGCTCACATTCTGTCATCTTTCCATCTCTAGTTACTTGCTCCTAATATCTTGGTTCTTTTGCCAGTTTTCTCTAATAAATTTAAGCCCCCTCTTGCCTATCATCTGTATCCCTAATTGCAGTCATCCCTATCAATAGAATCGCCTTTCTCCATAACAGTGTTCATTTAGTTCTTAGAATTGTTTTTGTTCAAAGTGTAAATATTATTGACCACTTACATAGAGAATTATCACATTATACTTAAGCAACTGTTAACATGTTAACAGTTGCTTAATTATCACATTATACTTAAGCAACTGTTAACATGTTCATAGGTTCATAGGTTCATAGGTTCATACTAGGCTATCTGCCCTAGGGCATTTATAAGCCTAGCCAGAGTGTGTATGGCTATCGCCACCCATTTTAAATTAATTTTGCTATGCCCTTTTCGAGAAAGTATACTGTGCCTCTGTCTAACAGTGACACAGAAGTGATACCCGGGTAAACCGATTCCCATCCACTCATCAAGATTCCTTGAAGAGTCAATGAGGACTCTGCCTAACCTGGACTGAGATTTTATTCCAGAGTGAAGGGAGCCTCTGGGTTATGAATCTGTCCCTCCAGCATGTCCTATTTATTTCAGTGCTGAGGTTTAAGTTCCTCGAGCGTGTAGCTCGATGGGATTTGGATTTTCTGAGGTGCAGCATGTCCATTAATTCCGGGTTGGACATGGTTTTATACGTCAGGCACAGATCGCCTCTGAGCAGGTGGTATGCCACTGAGTAGAGCTGGAGTTTCTTTAACCGGGCAGCATACAGCACCTGTTTGAGCCCCTTGATCCTGTTAGGGAGGTACTTTTGGGGTCTTTCCAGTTGCTGCAGGTGTCTGGTAAGGTACATCCCAAAAGGGGCATTGTGCTCAATTATGGGCCTGATGAGGGATGAGTAAAGAGGCACGATGACCTCCCCTGATCTAGATGTGAATCCCTTCATGATTAGGTGGGCTATATAAAATGTTTTTCTAACCACTTTGGCCACGTGGTTGTCAAATGAGAGATTGCTATCAACTTGGGTCCCCAGGTCCCTAATTACTTCTTCTGTACTTAATGGATTACCACCTATGTGGTAATTTGTGGGCACTTTGTTTTTGCCAAAGGGATGACTATACACTTTTGGCGTTTAGCTTGAGGCCATGGCTCTGGCACCAGTTGTCTGTTTCTATGAGGCCCTTTGGAGGATGCTTGTGTCAGCTGGAGAGTCTATTATGGCACCCAGTTTGCCGTCATCTGTGAACTTGGTCAGCCACAGTCCTTCCATGTTGGCCTGTACCTCCAAGAAATATATACCGAACAAGAGAGGTCCCAAGACTGAGCCTTGTGGGATGCCACTTGTAACTGGTTTGGAGTCTGACATGGCTCCAGCTATTCTAACCATGTGGGTTCTGTCCTTGAGCCAGTTTGCAACCCATCTAGTGGCATAGGGGTTTATATTTAAGCTGGTGAGCTTATCTATAATGCCCCAGTGGGGTATTGTATCAAAGGCTTTTGCGAGGTCCAGGTAGGCTGTGTGGACCACCTTCCCCTTGTCAATGGCCTTGGTGACTGTTTCAAAGAAATCGACCAGGTTTAAGAGGCAGGATCTGCCCTTAACAAAGCCGAACTGGGTAGGATCCAGTGTCTGTAGGTTCCCAATATCTTTATTTATAAAGTCCATGATGATCCTTTCCATAGCTTTGCAGACCAAGCTAGTGAGACTTATGGGGCAATAGTTTCCAGGATCTGTTGAGGCACCACCTTTGTGGAGAGGGACCACTGTTGCTGTACGCCACTCTTTGGGTACATATCCTGTAGTAAGGCTGAGATTGAACAGTAGTTTTAGGTTTGGGTTTAGCTCTTCTTGGAGTTCATGTAGGACGCCTGGTCCCACTGATGCTGTGTTTCTTGCTTTGGAGATGGCAGCTCTTACCTGAGTATCTGAGATGTCAGGGGGGCAGCACTCTGCTGGGATAGATATTAGCCCTTTTGGTGGGGAGAGGGGGGAGAAGTTTACACTGAACCTGTCAGCTAGGATGTTGGCAATGTCTGTGGGTTCGGTGTATTTTTTGTCATTTTGGACTAATTCTGTGCATATCTGGGAATTCCCACCCAGGTTCCTAACATAACTAAAGAAAGCCTTGTGATTATCCTTAGTGTCCTATGCAATTTTTCTTTCGAAGCTGGCCTTAAACGATTTTATGAGTGCCCGTAGTTTTTTGCTAATACTGATCAGAGATGCCTTTCCATTTTGGGATTTTGCTCTGTCATGTAGTAGCTTCCTCCTTCTATTGTATAGTTTGTTTATGGCTGGGGTCCACCAGACAGCACGTCTGCCCTTGGAGGATTGGGTCTTGGTTTTATTTGGGATTGCATGATCCATGCATTCCTGAAGGTGTTCATAGAATGCGTTTATAAAGGATTTTGTGGTCTATATCCACAGGCCCGGGGGCTTTGAAGGATTCCACCTCAGTTTTGAGGAGTGTGAAATTTGCTTAGAGAAGTTTTTCACTGTGGTTTTCTGGGCATGGGGTGGGGTCGGGATGTGAATATCCAGTGAGATTAGTTTATGGTCTGATCTTACCAGTGAGGGATACACTTCTGGTCTGGAGCATAGAGTCCCCATGTTGGTGATGATCAGGTCCAGTATGTTTTCCCCTCTTGTGGGAGTGGTAACAAGTTGTTCCATAGCATTTGAGTTTATAAATTCTGGGAATCTTTGGGTTAGGGTGTTGGAGCTAGAGTAATGCTCCCAGTCTATGGTTGGGTAGTTGAAGTCACCCAACATAATGGTGTTTGGAGAGATCTTCATATTTTCCAGTGTTCTCAGGAAGGCCGAGTGGGGTTCCTGGGTTTGGGTGGGTGGTCTGTAGCAGGCTATAAACTGGATGGCAGTTTTACCCACTGTTAGTTACACATGGATAGTCTCTGATGCTTCATGCTGTACCACCAACCTGGAGGTGTGGATATCTTTGACGAATATTGATACTCCCCCTCCTTTTGTGGTTCGGTCCAAGTTTTGGGGCCGAAAAGTATGGTATGAGGTATAACCTGGTAGTGCTGGGGTGCTCTTACTGGATATTATTGTTTAAGCTGCTGGGGGAAAGGGTGGTAACTAACATATGTTATTTAAATCTGGTAGGGGGACATGGTCTGAAAGCACATATGGGAAAATTTTAAGACTGTAAAATGGAAGGGAATAAAATACTCATCTTGTTTAAAAACTGAAATGTAAAAGTTCAAATGGACCTCTGCAATTCCCAGTGAAAGCAATGGAATGCAACTGTAATATATATAAGGTACGTACTATAACAAATCTTATCAAGGGCTTTAAGCTACATTATGTTATTATGCGCTGTGCATAGATAAAATTATAGTGGGTAATGTTTCAAAGGTAATGTCCAGTGCAAAAGTGAGGAATATGGAGAGTGAAGATTTTCACAGGAATGAGTGATATTGGGATAAACAAAGAAGACAGATGACAAGGGAGTACTATGATGTAAATAGTGAAGGAAAGCAACTGCTTTTTTTAAAAGATGCTTTTAAAACCAAAGGAAGTATGTGATCACTTTTAAAACCAAAGGAAGCATGCATTTTTAGAAAATGCACAAAAGATATATATATGCAGGCAGAAATGATAAGGTACGGAAACAGTAAAACAAACCATATAGGGAAAGGGGAATAGCATGCTATGACTGGCGGAGAAGACAGTCTCAAGAATAAGACTGTTTTATCTTAATTCAAGCAAGAAACACAGAATTTGGATTATGGAAACATCTAAGTGTAGAATTTTCTGTTTTCATCTCAGATGATGGCTGAGCTACAACATAAGTAAGGCAGGAATGGGGCAAGAAAGCGAAAACAGGAAAATAATAAGAGGAGGACAGAGGTAGGAGGGCAGAGTAAGGGTATGTATTGTTTGAAAAAATAGGAAAATATCTAATACAATAAATAGATGAAGATTGTTAAGAAGAGGATTAATTTGGGGTTGTAAAGGAAACAGACCTAAAAGCAATGGAAACATTAAGCTTAAACAGAAAATAATCCTCTTGAGTACAAGCTGGTCATATGACAAGAGGCTGAATGGAATAACAATCACATTCTTGAAAGGATTCATTAGCATTGAGTACCCTCTTTAATTAGTATTATGGATAGCTTTAATCTTCTCCAATAGTCAGCTTTTGCCATCTTTTTTTAAAATCTTCTGTCAAGAGATACATACACGCCCATGATGATACATACCATTGTTATCAAGCATTGTTTACATAATAGCATTCATTCCCTACAACCACCAATTGTTTTTGGAACTTGATCGTAAAACCTTTTCATTACTTAGACAATTTAATTTGTGTTTGCATAGGGCATTACTTACTTACTGTCTTTTAACCTCGTAGCAATGTTCATGTATATGCATTTTAAGGGCTCTTTCAATTTGCCATTATAATATAAAAAGAATGGCAAAAATCACAGAAAGCTATGTAAATCACTCCACTGGTGTTACAATCACATGTCTTAAACAATCTAAGTTCTTGTGGCAGTGTTCTCAATTTTGAGGATTGCCCTACTCATATATTTTTCATTGCTGGCATGATCCACATCTCAACATGCCTTTATTTCTCATTTCTCTAAGTATATTTCTCCATTCTAACTTTTCCTTCAATTTTAAATATCACTTGAAAATAAAATTGGTGGCTGCACCTATTATCATATTAATACTTGCATCACTTTGTATGAACTTCCAGTTATTCTTGACAATATTTATTATATTGTTAGATGCATTACCAAAACTTAAAAATTATAGTAGTCATGGAAGTTAGACAATTTATTATGAGTCACATCCTTGTTAATTCCTTTACCTAGTATAGGGTAAAAGCTCCTTTCCCTTTTCATTAGTTTTTTTTTTTTAATATCTTCAAGCATTTT
Source organism: Protopterus annectens (assembly GCF_019279795.1). Lineage (NCBI taxonomy): Eukaryota > Metazoa > Chordata > Ceratodontiformes > Protopteridae > Protopterus > Protopterus annectens. The sequence goes on along the minus strand of NC_056743.1, from coordinate 1,107,042,127 downwards.
GAGGTGGTAGCCTCTGTTAAGGAACATACCCATTTATTTATTAACTTCCATAACAAAACATGTGTCATCAGACAATTCTAGAAATCCTTACCATCTGCTCCTTTACTAAGCTTCTCTTTTGATGGTAAGGATGGTTATTAAAAAAGTTAAGGAAATTATTAGAGAAAGTTGTTTTTCTATATAATTTTGATTTAGCTTTATGTAGTTCAATGTCTTTGTATAATGTTATGCCCAAGTAGTTTATACTATTCATGGAATAACTAAAGGTAAAATCTTAAAAATTCAGTGGTGCCATTTAAGTAGGCTACAATTTCATTCAATGTAGTCTTGTCACCCTTTCAGATTATAAATATGTCATCCAAAAACTTGAACATAGGCAGCTAGCTTGCCCATATATTGTGTATAAAAAATTGCTGTTGTTCCCAGTATCAGAGTATGTTTACATATGGGAGGGCACATGCTGCCCCATTGCTACGCTAGTTTCTTGCTTAAAATATTCCACCTCAAAGTAGAAGAGGCTATTTTTTAATACTGTTTCCAGTAAATCAACCAACATAATTGTTTCAATATTGTGCAAGTTTTCACATTGCATGCGTGCTTCTTGAAACCATTCAATCCCTATATTGTGAGGTATGTATAAAAATAAGTCAGTAACATCTATGGTGACTAGTAGCCAATCTTTGCGGTAAAATTCCTATTTAATGTAGTTCAGAAAGTCCCATGAATCCTTTATGATATATGGAAATTGATTTAAGAAGTATTTCAATGTACTATCAATATATAATGCTAATGGCTGGGTTTCTGAACCTGCTGCTGACACAATCTGGCATAGTCGTGGGTCATACATAATTTTATGAATTTTAGATATCCCAAAGATAATGGAAACCACTGGATTTCAACCATAAGGAATTTATATGGCTTATAATCAATGACTGTCTGATCCAGAAAGTCTTTCAATGTAAATTTATTCAAAAAGTGTTGGAAGAAACAGACCAGGATCCACAAAGGTTCTTTATTGAGCGCTTTCATTTTCTAAAATAAAAAACTTCATCAGAATAAGGCAAATACAAAGAATCAACAATTGACCCAACTTATATAACACTCTTAACCACACAGGTGTTAATTGCCAATCCACTTAAAGGTATAGGCCTCTGAAACATATTCACAAACACACACAAAAACAGTAAATATACTCCCTAAAAGGTGCAGAATGACATCTACAATATAAAATTATTTCATTATTAATAACTATTAATGGAAATAGAAAGCATATAAAATTACATACAAATTATTAAGAAACTGTGTATAGGTATAAAAACTTTGTAAAATTCCCATAGCTATACTTAAAATAACTAGCATATAATAACTATATGTTGTCTGCAAGTCATGTCTAAGTTTTTATATTGGCAAGACTATTAATGCCCTTAGAAGTAGGATATATCAGCACTATTACACCATTAAAAAACAGGATTTGAAAAATGCCATGGCCGTGCATATTTACAATAATGAGGGTCACACTTTTAAATTTACAGTTTTAGAACAGGTAAAAATGGGGGACGGGGAGGGGTCCAGTCAACAATTTTTTAGAGTTGTATGAATTAAGGTGACAGATGAGGACCAATGCCACTGAACAACCAGGTCTCAATAGCAATATTTCTATTAGCTCTATACTTAGATTGAGGGCAGAGGGCTATATGTAAACAACATATAGTTATTGTATGCTAGTTATTTTAAGTATAGCTATGGGAATTTTGCAAAGCTTGAATGCAGCATATCAATTGGTTTCACTGGCAATTGTTGTATGTAGTTCCTCTGGAAATATGAAATTCATAGGTTCATAGGTTCATAAGTAGGTACTAAGCTATTAGCCCTAGGGCCTATTTAAGCCTAGCCAAAAAGGTACCAAAATAATCAGCGCTGCCAAGGCTTGAACCCAGGACCCCCTGTAGCATAATCAGAGCAATTTACCACTACACCATCTGAAATGCTCATAACATTCAGCTTTCTCTTTTCTGCACCCAGGATGGTCAAGGGACAACAGGACTCTAAAAATCATCAGTTTATATGAATGTCAACTGTTTATCACAGTGGAAGTCTTTATGTACCATACATGTTCAGAGCGCTGCAATGGGCAAACCATGGCACAGTGCAGCATTGTTATGGCTGTGGCTCTGTGAACCTTAGTGATATCATTCACATGTTGTGTTCCTAATGATGCACACACACACACACACACACACACACACACACACACACACACACACACACACACACACACACACACACACACACACACACACACAAAATAGCTGGAATGAATGTCTGTATGACTGACAAGCAGAGGTAGTGTGTGTTTTATTTTGCTCTGTTACTGGTACTCTGCAATCTGGGGGGGGGGGTCCCCACTGAAACTCTGTCAGATATCTGTCTGATGAACTTTCTGGTCAAGTGAGAGACAGTGACGCATCCATTACATTTCACGGAATCACTGTTTCACATCAGTACAGCAGACATACTTACCTGTGCCAACATTTATTTGAAAATTGGAGCGCATGCTGCACTACAGTTGGTGTACAGTAGCGCTGCCATTCATGCTCTTCTGCAGAGGCAGTATGACTTAGTCTGAGTACATATTGTCTTCTGGAGAGAGTTAGTCATTGGTGTTGTAACTATGCATGTCTATTGTTTAAAATGTATTGTTTTGAAGTTTTAGGTAAAATACAATATAAAACAAAGTGTGTGGCTCAGCCCTCCCCTCCCACACCCTCCCAATGTGGGGAGCTGTGCCCCCCACCCCCCTTAACTATATATGTTAACTCCAGGGTTGCACTACAGTAGGGAAAAGGGCATATACCTTTTACTTGCCTTACAGTACTTTACACAGTGCTAAGTTAATTTCAGTGAAATGAGATTCAGTGAAATGAGGTTTCAGTAATTTGTGTTTTCAGCGATGGTGTTGGGGTGAAATGAAATTCAGTGAAATGAGATTCAACAAAACAAAGTAGACCCACATATATATATATATATATATATATATATATATATATATATATATATATATATATATATATATATATATATATATATATATATATATATATATATATATATATATATATATATATATATATAGTTTACTATCAAATAACTGAAAATCAAAAGACTGAATCCCAAAAAGACTGAAAATTCTAAATATTGAATTATGGAATTTGCTCCTTCTCTACTGTTGTGCTATCTTGGAGTTGGTGCATATATATATATATATATATATATATATATATATATATATATATATATATATATATATATATATATATATATATATATATATATATATATACAGTAACTCCATTATCCAGAAATTGCCATACTTGCACACCTTTTGACCATCTCTCTGCATCGAGCAAACAGATTTTAATATAGCTGGTCATTCAAACAACTGGCTGCAACCCATATCTATCTATGTATCTATCTATCTATCTATCTATCTATCTATCTATCTATCTATCTATCTATCTGTATTTGTGTGTGTGTGTGTGTGTGTGTGTGTGTGTGTGTGTGTGTGTGTGTGTGTGTGTGTGTGTGTGTGTGTGTGTGTGTGTGTGTGTGTGTGTGAGCACACGCGAGCACGCAGCGTGCGCGCTATGTTATCTTGTCAAGAAAAAATTAGTTGGAAAATGCACTTCAACTGCCACAGCCCTCCTTATTTATATATCCTACACTGTCAAACTACCAGATAAGAAAATAAACAACAAAAAACTCTGAATCATTGCTGGTGTACAAATAGAAACAACAAAGGCAGTAAGCCTGTATGGCGAACAGTGATTTACATATTGCAAACCAGAAATTCTATTCAAACATTTGAATCATCATCCATTTTACAAAAGAACAAAATTATGGAAGACACACACACACACACACACACACACACACACACACACACACAAACACTCACACACACACACACACACACACACACACACACACACACACACACACACACACACACACACACACACACATATTTGGTTGTCATGTGGATGGTCAAGCAGGATTTCATCATGAAACAACTTGTTGACCACATTTTGTTGTTTCCTGCTCTATCAACTGTATGTAGTAGGGAGAGCTGGACTTGCATCCCACCAGCAACATCCAAAGCAGCACTCACTTTTGAGGTGTGCTACTTTGTTGTCTGATGGTGTACTTTAATTGTGTTGTAATTCAGTGTTGTGCAGCTCAGTGGAAATGTATATCCTCAAACTATGTGTATTTTTATAATGGTAGAGAGAGTGAGATACAAATAAATATGTGTTAATTCAAAACCCTATGCTTTCTTCTTCAAAAATTCTATAAATACATGCATTTCAGGGAATCTCTTTCAATGAACACCTTATATTTGACAATGCACTCACATTTCCTTAAATAAATGGGTGTTCTGTTGGGAAGCTGGTAACGTTTAACTGACCAGGTTTTCATATTTGATACTGACAATCAGGCAGGCTAGTGTTATCAAATACTGCATTTGTTTTTATGGAGTGGTTGAAGATATATATGAAGAATTGAAGATATTCTTGAATGATAGCATGGAGTGGTTATCTAGTTGTGCAATGCTGTGCATTACCTGTAACAAATGTCATTTTCATGACTTGTATCTGATCACTGGACCCAGAGATGCGGTAGAGACCTTCACAGTGTAGCCCTGCCAATAAAAATAAAAAGACAGCTATATTGTATTATCACAGAGAAAAAAAATAAAACATCTTAAACTGCAGCAGTAAATTACAATAACAGACTGTCTCAATTTGTATTCAGTAACTTGAAGCATTCATTTAACCTTTGATCAGGCAGACAATTCTTACAGGAATTTAAGAAGGAGTATAAATCAGTGACATAAGCTGCTGTTTAGTTACGGGGTTCTCCAATAACAACTTCTGCTGGCATAACATTAAACATTGCCACCTCCATTCTCTCTGACCACCCATTCCAATGGAACCTGTAGAAGTCCCCTCCTATGGCTCAAATTGAAAAGCACTGCTACAGTCCCTGCCATTTGCACAAATCTGGAACAGCTGCAATTTCAGCATAATGCAGCAATCTTTTTTAGTTACCTAACATATCTTTGTTTTCCTGGATTCACAGGAAGCATTTAATAAACATATATTGGTACTTACTAGAAGCAATTGTGTAATTTTTCTCTGAGGAATGTTCTGTGGTGATTAGACTGTCCTATTAGTTTCTTTATAACTACTTACAGTGCCCCATTCTTGTATAGGTGTACCCTGTTGGCTAGCTAGAGTTTTCTATTTCTACCCATCTCATTAGCTGAGGTACTTTGCTGGTCTGTCTGCCTGATTTTCATATCCTCACATAAATACCTGAGTATGTGGTTCCTTATCATAAGGTTTCCTAACATTTGAGAAGCACTTCCTTGATGTCCTATTGCCCACATATTAAGATACTTGTTTAGCCCTGCAATGAAGTCACTGACACTATCCTCTGCTTTTCATTATGGAGTCTAAATGTCTTTCTATGAGCTTTAGTGTGAGCTTAAAACATTCAGAAAGAACACTGTTCACTTTAATATGCCCCCAGATTTACTAATCTTCCATGCCGGACTAGCTTAGTCCTACACGGAAGCAGCCATTTAGGAGCAGGAGGCAGTGCATCATGCATAATAATGAGGCGCTGCCTGAGCTCCTAATCTTACACGGAGCATGTACAAGTGCAGAGGGCATGTCTGAGACCAGAGCTCTCAGAGTATACATGCCCCAGCAATGAAGAACAGCAGAAAGGCCTAAGAAATGAGCGAGAGCGCTCATAGGTGTCCGCATATCCCCACCAACATTCCCCCTCGTGTACAACAGCAAGTAAAAATCAAATAAAATGAACAAACCCTTTTTTTTTTTTTAAATCCGGTTAAAGCTAACCATAGGTGCATGGGTGTGCCCATCGCTTAGCTACAGTTAATGCAACTTAAATGGCTGAAGAGGATAACAAGGAAGATATATGCAAATGAAGCAGCATAGCAATAGTGTAGTGGGCAGAGCATTCGCCTTATGAGCAGGCATTCCCGGTTGGAATCCAACTGCAGCACATTCCATTTTCCATGGCAAAGCATGTTATGACCAATATTTTTGTCGCATAACCCACTAAATAACATATATTTGTGAACTGGAGTACTGTAGTAAATGTACATGCGAGGTGTCAGTGTCATAATGAATAAAGCACTAGTAAGCATGTTTAAGCACCAATAAGCAGTAGAAAGCATATTTAAGCACTAGTAAGTGAGCTTAAGCCTGTTTGCGTGGAGGTAAGCAACTCGCACACAGGGTAAGCAATGCTTACCCCCGCACAAATGTCGGTAAGCAATGCGCACACAGGTTAAGCAATTTTAAAGATAACTCTCTGTAAGCATATGTAACCAGAGGTTAGCAGTGCTTACCCTTGCACAAACCCGCTTACAACTGCTCAAAAGTGCCTTAATCACTCTGTATCCAATGGATCTTGTTCTGCCCATCAACAAAATAAACAGCCTTGCAGGTCTTGAACAAAGGACCCTATACACTATAGTCACAGTAGTTAATCACCAAGCCATCACAGCAGTACAGAAGAATGAGATATCACCAAACAAGTTCTCACTATAGTGAAATCAAACTGAACCTGTGAAAGGAATCAGTATACAGTCATATGTTCCATAACCCACTACATAACATAAATATGTGAACTGCAGTACAGCAGTAATTCCAGAAGTGAGGTGTAATTGTAATAGAGTGTTAAAGTCCCCAATAACACAAGGACCCCATAGAGTGTACATAATGAATAAGAAATCAATGCCAAAAAGAAAATATAATGCAAAGTCTAATGTAAGAAATGCTAAGCACTGCACAAGCCAGCTTAGGAGATGTAAGCAACATGTAGGCCAGCTAGCTCATTGTGCCCAGTGGTATACCCCTTTAAACAATGCCAACCTTAGGTAAGCAGGTTTGCCCATAGCATAGCCTTTTGAAAACTGGCCAATCATGGAAAAGTTCAGGAAATCAACCCTACTTAACAGACAGGAATACATCTCATAACTGGTTGTAGCTTCCCCTTGCAGGTACCATGTCAGGATGGAGAGAAGGAGTGTGCTTTTAGGCACAGCACTGGTGCATCCAGGAGATCAGAGTCATGGCAGGACTCCTTGTCAAAGACCATGAGCAGAGACTGCTGCAGGGCCAGTACCAGGGTTCCCAATATAAGGCAGAAGCCTGGGACTGTCTTGCCCATGACCTCAGCAGTGCCAGTGGCATACCCTGAACTGGTGAACAGGTCAGACATCACTATGCTGACCAGAAGCGGCATAAGGGGGACCTCTTAGAGCAGTGGATCCAAGAGGCTAGAACGGCAGGGGATATCCCGGCTGTATCACCTCACTATGTGTGTAATAATTGCCAGCTCTTGTATATCATGGATAGGTATGGCTAAATTTTCCTCTTATGTCCTCCACAGCTGCAATGGAGTGGGTCACAAACCAGGAGGCCCATGGAAGTTGCTGGAGAGGTTGCAATGCGAGACAGGTCAGTAATACTCTTGCATGTACTGTCATAGGAATTAAATCTAAAAGTATTAGTAAATTAATTGCCTGTATAAAACCTGTATTGTTTAAGGCACGTACTGCATACACCAGAGAATATGGCAGGAAGAGTCTCATATAGTATGTACGTAAATAAAAGAGTAATAGCCTGACAATAAAGGTCTAACTGCTGGACTGCATTTGTATACTCTGGTATCATATGGTAATTGCAATCACATAATAGTACTGTTGTGTTAAGCACTGTTACCCACACCATGCACCATAAATGGAATGTGTAGGAATGCCTGTATATGGCTGGTATAATCCCAAGAGGCCCTTTAGTATAATCGAGAGACACATAGACAGAAAACATGGAAAAAGCAGGCAACAAAACCCGAATAACATATGCAACTGAGATGTGAACTGTTGTATTTTTAGCACAAACAGACATGGGTCGAATCCTGCCAGTAGAAGTAGTCTGCATACAGAATCATACCCTACAACTGTACAGAATGTCCAGTAAAGTGGCCTATATCTGTTGCCTGTCTACCTGTCCCACTGCAAAATCAGTGGGATGATCCCAAATATGTAGGCAGCAAACAGGAAATACAACTGATTGACACACATCTATGAGAACAAAGCTGGCACACTAGCAACTTTCCAAAACCTTATGAGAGTAAGAAGCCACATATGTCCCATTAACACCCCATGTTGTCAATCTGTGGCCAGAGTGTGTACAGTAACAGAGTGAGATGTATGTGCATAATAGTAGTGTTGAATCTGGTACTGTGTGTGGCAACATTCAGCTAGTGCTAACAAATATTTCTCCCACAGGTCTGTCATATAAAAACACTGTGCCCAGAAATAAAAGAATGATACCCAGTACTGGTACTGTTTACATTGGTATTGTATGGCAATGTGACTGATGCAGTTGCTCTAAATAATGAGGTATTACTCATCACTATCGCCCACACTGTCCTACAAAATATATCTGTCTAGGAAATCTGTATAAGATCATTGCTGGAACCTGTGTCTAACAGAGCTCTTTTCAAACTATCTGGAAATATACAGAGCTAAGTAAATATTTTTGGTTCTACAGAATTGTGTACTGTAAATTGCTGCTGGACTAATTTTATTCAGAGTTGTGCACTGTTATTTTTGATTCACTGTATAGTTTTTCAGATCTCTGCTGAGGGTTTTGTCCCACCTCCCCCTATTTTCTGCTGTGTTTTAAGTTGGGATAACTGTTTTTTACAGCTTGTGTTATCTGACTATCTGAAGGATTACTTGCATAATAATAGACCCTGTTAGTTAACAGCCTGCATATCATTGCTGGAACCTGTGTCTAACAGAGCTCTTTTCTAACTATCTGGAAATATACAGAGCTAAGTATATTTTTTAGTTCTTCAGAACTGTGTACTGTAAATTGTTGCTGGACTAATTTTGTTCAGAGTTGTGCACTATTTTTGATTCACTGTATAGTTTTTCAGATCTCTGCTGAAAGCGTTTTGTTCCGCCCACCCTCCCTATTTCTGGTTTGTTGTTTAAATTTGGTGGCTTTTACAGTTGCCTGACCCACTGTAGATTTGATCTGGGACACTCCCTCAGTCCCATCTCTTTACCACGTTCTACCTAATACACTCCTTCTGCACTTGTTTTCAGTCATTTTTAATTTAATTGCATTTTTAAACTGTTTATTCTAATATTGCTATATACTCAAGTGTGCTAGCTTGCACTGCATTTAAATTGTTTTTACTGCTGTTTTAGCTACTTTTCTGTAAAAAAAAATGTAAGCCTGTTTCCTACCTTTCCTGTAACTAGTGTAGTCCAGATACAGATTTGCTATATCCAGGACTGTATGTAAGCTTCTGAGCCCCCCCCCAGCCTTTCTGTGTTGGAGGGAAGCCTTCTAGCTTGTAAGTTGGAGTGGTAAGCACTAGGTAACCTGTCTACCACATAAGCAGTAGTTCTGGCCCAGAAATTGTAGTTACTGGCTGTCTGGGCAATCTTTTCCATCTCTCTCTCAACTTTCTGATTTGAAAGCCGGCATTTGCACTTGTTTCTTTCCTGTAACTAGTCTAGTGCAGATACAGATTCTTAGTTTTAGCACCTGAATTTGCTTATTCGTGCTCGCCACTTGTTCAGAACTTGTTGTAAGCACTAAATAACCTACTAATTACTATAGCACTCAACCATCCGCATTACCTAGAGGAAAACAGTTTTTGCACTTACTTTCCTCACTTGCTTAGAGGAAAAATAGCTCTTGTACTCACTTTCCTCACTTATTTAGAGGAAAATAGTTTTTTATTCAGGCATGTCCAAGGGTTAGCTCCCAGTGTTCTCTCCTGTCTATCTGATGAATCTGGGCATCTTGGGGCAATGTAGAAATTGCCTCATGTACACAGACAACCCTCTCCTCCTACCACCCAACACTACAACCTGTGAGAGATGCACTTATCTAGCCAAACTAGAGGTAAAGCTCTCTCCAACCAAGACTGAACTTGACATTCAAGAGGAGAAGAAAAATACTTGCACCACACCACACTTATCACATAGTCTCACTAGATCTACATCACCAAAATCCACACATAGAAACATAAAAACATTTGTGGAGGCTCTCAGTAATAATCTGGCCAAGCAACAGAGACCTCCAAAGCAGAAATGCAAGCAACTTCCATCCTCAGCACAACCCAAATGACACATAGCCCAAAGACTCAGTGAGTGTGCCACTCAACTACAGCCAATAAGGCAAAACAACGTATCCCATACACTAGTCATAGGTGACTCTATAGACAGGCACAATGATGTCCCACTCACCAGGCTAAAGAAGGAGAAGGTTACTGTCAGCTGCCTGTCAGGTGCCAGGATCCACCACATAACCAATGCACTCAGGTCACTCCACAACAAGTACAAATATGACTCTGCCATTGTCCATGTTGGTGGGAACGACCTGAGACATACCTCCCTAGACTACATGAAGAGAGACATGGAAGAGCTCTCTGATCTTGTAGCCCAGGCATGTATGACCCTAGCCCTGAGTAGCATTCTGCCATTGCCCAGAATGATACCACAGTACAAGGACAAAATGATTGACTTCAACAATTGGCTAAGATTCTGGTGTCATTCTAAGGGGATCCAGTATCTGTCTGCTTGGGATGACATGGTCGACAGACCATGATGCTTTGCCAGAGATGGCCTGCACCTGTCATCCCTGGGATTCCAGATACTGACTAAGGCTCTTACCGCCCCTATAGTGCCTTTTTTAGGCAAGGTTCATATGACAAATTCACCACCATAACAGGAACATGCAAGCAAAAACTGAGGGTAATGCTACTCAATGCTAGAAGTCTAAATCTCAAAATGCACTCACTCGAGGCACTCCTTAAAATGGAGAACATTGATATCTGTGCAGTGACTGAGCCCTGGTTCAAGGCTCCAGAGAGCACCCCTGCACTACCAGGCTATAACATAAACTCCAGTGCCCTGGATCAGCTTATCCACACCCCCACCAGGGGCAACAATATCCTAGACCTAGTCATTACCAACATGAGTGACCGATGTTCCACACCTGAAGTCAACTCCTTGTTGGTCCGATCCGACTGTAAGCTAATCACCCTTGATATCCACATCCTGCCCCCACCCCCCATTAAGGAAACCACGGTAAACATTTTCTCCAAAGCCTACTTCATGCTTCTTAAGACAGAAGTGGTGAACTTCCTGACACCCATGCAGATGGACAATGCAGTTATGACTGCTGAATCCTACACAAATGCACTCTATAAGCACTTTCACGAGTGCATGGATTGTGCTATCCCAAACAGAACCAAGACGGCATCCTCCAAAAAAGAAGCCAATCTGGTGGTCCCCTGGCATAAACAAACTGTACAACAGAAGGAAGAAATTGTTGCAAAAGAGAGTAAAATCCCATGAGTAGAGGAGCTACCTGGTCAGCCTCAGTAAGAAGCTGAGATCCCTTATAAGATCCTCCAAAGCTAGCTATGAAAACAAAATCACCACTGATTCTAAGGATAACCACAAAGCATTCTATAGCTATGTCAGGAATCTCAATGGCAACACCCAGATCTGCTCTGAGTTACAGCACAACAGCACGAAAAATACAGAACCAACTGATATTGCCAACATCCTGGCAGATAGGTTCAATGCTAACTTTACCCCCACTCACCCCTAAAGGGCCCATATCTATACAGGAAGAATGCAGAGTCCCTGTAATCATAACTACGGAGGTAAAAGATGCACTCTCTAAAGCCAAAAACACAGCATCCATGTGATCGGACAACATCCCAGGCTGCATTTTACACGAACTTCAGAACGAACTGGCCCCCCACCTAAGCACCATGTTCAGTCATAGCCTCACATCAGGCTTTGTGCCCACTGAATGGTGTACAGCAACAGTTATCCTACTCCACAAAAGGGGCGCCACTACTGATCCTGGGAACTATCACCCTATTAGACTGACAAGCCTGGTCTGCAGGGCCATGGAACGTATCATCATGGAACTCATAAACAAAGACATTGGTAACCTCCTAACTCTGGATCCCACCCAGTTCGGGTTTGTGAAATACAGATCATACCTCCTGAACCTGATCAACTTTTTTGAGGCAGTCACCAAAGCCGTAGATGAGGGTAAGGTGGTTCACACAGCCTATCTTGACCTCTCCAAGGCTTTCAACACCATCCCCCATTCTGGAATTATAGCTAAACTCACTAAACTAGGTATAAATCCATATGTCACAAGATGGGATGCCAACCGGCTCACTGACAGAACCCACACTGTAAATGTTGCATAGTCCAAATATGACTTCAAACCAGTAACAAGTGGAGTACCATAGGGTTCTGTCCTGGGACCTCTCCTGTTTGGTATCTACTTCTCTGAAGTACAGGCTAACACAGAAGGCCTAAGGCTAATGAAGTTCACAGATGACTGCAAACTAGGAGCTATAGTTGAGTCCCCAAATGATGTGGACATCCTACAGAAGGGCCTCACTGAGACAAATGCCTGGTGTCAGAGCCATGGCCTCAAGCTCAGTGCCAAAAAGTGCATTGTCATCCCCTTTGGTAAAAACTCTGTACCCATGAACTACTACATAGATACAGTCTACTTAACACCGAATGTGTGATAAGAAACCTTCAGACCCAAGTGGACAGTAGGCTCTCCTTTGATAGTCACATCGCCACAGTTGTCAGGAAGTCCTTATACATGGCACACCTCATCATAAAAGGGTTCTCATCCAGGAAAAAAGAGGTAATTGCTCCCCTCTACTCGACACTCATTAGACCCATTATAGAGTACAACACCCCTTTTACAATATACCTCACAAGACATCTGCAGCAGCTAGAAGGGCCACAGAAGTATCTCACAAATAGGATTGCTGGCCTCAAACAGATGCCCTAGACTGACCGTCTCAAAAAACTCCAGCTTTACTCCATAGCATATCGCCTACTCCGAGGTGATCTCTGCCTAACATATAAAGCTAAGTCAAACCCAGAGCTGTTGGACATGCTACACCTAAAGAAATCCCATTCCTGCTGAGCTACATGCTCTAGGGACCTAAACCTTGTCACCACAATAAACAGGACATGCTAGAGGGATAGATTCCTGTCCCAGAGACTTCCCATACTCTGGAACAGGCTATCCATCTATGTCAAGCAAAGTTCTTCATTAGCACTCTTCAAGAAAAATCTTGATGAGTGGATGGGAAATAGGAAATACACCCGGGGATCACTTCTGTGTCTCTGCTCGACAGTGGCACAGGAAAATAACTTTCTTAGGTGGCGTAAGCCAGGGAGCCTTGTTGGCTAAGCTTAGGTAGGCCCTCGGGCTGATAGCCTAGTACCTACCTATGAACCTATGAACCTAAGTGTGTTGTAATACAAGGTCAGAATGCAAAAGCACAGGAGAATTATAAGACAGAAAGCAGACAGGAGATATACAGCAATATCTATATAGCACACACAACTCTGATGGACAATGTTTAAGTTGTAGCAGACACAGCCATGGTCTGAATCCTGTGAGTGGAAGTAGGCCACATACAGAATCATACCCCACAACTGTACAGATAAGACCAGAATGTCCAGTATATGGACCCATATCTGCTGCCTGTTCCCCTGGGAAGTCTGTGGGTGATCCCAGGTGTTTAGCCAGCAAACAGGGACTACAAGTAATTGTCAAACATCTTTGAGAGCAAACCTGTCACTATAGCAACTGCTGAAACTGTTAGGAGAGTAATAACCATGTATGTCCTATCTACACCCCCATGTTGTCATGCTGTGACCAGAGTGTGTACAGTAACAGAGGGAGATGTATGTGCATAATACTAAGGTGTAATCTGGAACTTTGTGTGGCAACATTCAGGTCATGCTAACAAACATTGCTCCTACAGGTACATCGGATACGAACACTGTGCTGAGAAATAAAAACCTTTATACCCTGTACTTGTACTGTTTACTCTGGTATTGTAGGGAATTGTGAGTGTTGCAGTTTCTCTGAATAATAGACTATCACTGATCACTGTCAACCACACTGTGCTACATAATATAACTGTGTAGGAATCCATGTATATGTGTGTGTCAAGTTACTAAAGTTTGAAGAGTGCAATAGTCTAGATATGTCCTGGTACACCTGCATGTGGTCAAGACATGGCCAGAGTTTGTGCAGAAAGAGTTTGATAGCTATGTGCACAACATCAACAAAGAATCTGGGAGTATGTGTAGAAACAGTTAGTGAGTGAGTGTTAACAAACATTCCCTTCACAGGTATACCAGGTAAGAGGTGTATACTGCAGGTAAAACCAGTTCATGTATAATGATGACAACAGCCATATTACTGTCCAAACTAAGGCTATAGGTTAGTGTAGTAATACCTGTAAGATACAGATAACAGCACTGACTAAGAAAGTAATGTGGACTATAGGAATATACTAGTTGTTAATTGATATCTCCCCTCCCCACACCATATCTCCAGCAATAAAATATGTACCCACCTTAACTGGTATGTAATGACTCCAATGTTCTCCTTATGTCCTATTGCTTGATAAATATATTTATTTGTTCCCATGCATGTGCTATATTGAATTATTTCAACACTGGTGGCATGGTGCCATCAATGTACCTGCATGCTGTTCTTATTACCACTGTGGTCCCACATATGCATGTGTTCTGTTTGCTAAGCCATGGAACGTATCATCATGGAATTCATAAACAAAGTCATTGGTAACCTCCAAACTCTGGACCCCACCCAGTTCTGGTTTGTGAAAGGCAGATCATGCCTCTGGAACCTGGTCAACTTCTTTGAGGCAGTCACCAAAGCTATAGACAAGGGTAAGGTTGTCCACACAGCCTATCTTGTCCTCGCCAAAGCTTTCAACACCATCCCTCATTCTGAAAATATAGCTAAACTCACTAAACTAGGTATAAATCCCTATGTCACAAGATGGGTTGCAAACTGGCTCACTAACAGAACCCACACTGTAAAAGTTGCAGACTCCAAATCTGACTTCAAACCAGTGACAAGTGGAGTACCACAGGGTTCAGTTGTGGGACCTCTCCTGTTTAGTATCTACTTGTCTGAAGTACCGGCTAACAAAGAAGGCCTCTGGCTAACAAAGTTCGCAGATGACTGCAAACTAGGAGCTATAGTCAAGTCTCCAAATGATATGGACATCCTACAGGAGGTCCTCACTGAGACAGATGCCTGGTGTCAGAGCCATGGCCTCAAGCTCAATGCCAAAAGGTGCATTGTTATCCCCTTTGATAAAAACTCTGTACCCATGAATTACCACAATAGTGGCAGTCCTCTTAATGCTGAATGTGTGATAAGAGACCTTGGGACCCAGATGGACAGTAGTCTCTCCTTTGATAATCACATTGCCACAGTAGTCAAGAAATCCTTCTACATGGCACACCTCATCAGAAAAGGGTTCTCATCCAGGAAAAAAGAGGTAATTGTTCCCCTCTACTCGACACTCATTAGACCAATTATAGAGTACAAGGCCCCTTTTGGAATATACCTCACAAGACATCTGCAGCAGCTGGAAAGGCCACAGAATTACCTCACAAAGAGGATTACTGGCCTCATACAGATGCCCTACACTGACCGTCTCAAAAAACTCCAGATTTACTCTGTAGCATATCGCCTACTCTGAGGTGATCTCTGCCTAACATATAAAGCTATGCTAAACCCAGAGCTGTTGGACATGCTACACCTAAGGAAATCCCAGTCCCTCTGAGCTACATGCTCTAGGGATCTAAACCTTGTCACCACAATAAACAGGACATGCTGGAGGGATAGATTCATGTCCCAGACACTTCCCATACTTTGGAACAAGCTACCCATCTATGTCAAGCAAAGTTCTTCATTAACACTCTTCAAGAAAGTATGTATATCAGATATATTTCTAGACTATTGCTACTGTAATAGGGATTGTCTTCACAGACATGGTGTGTGTGGGAGATCACATCTGCTTTTAACATGTGCGCCATTGGCTACTGACATACATCCTAAGGACATCATAGTACAGTACCGCTTCTAGCATGTAATGGTCCTGTGGACTACAGCAGAGATATTGGCCAATATATATGGACATTCTGACACACTCTGGACAGTCCAGAGGTATACACAGAACCCCCTAGTGCAAGACATGTGGACCAAGCCTGACAATGTGGATGTTAACAGCCATGTAGATGGGTATAACATGTAATGACTGGTATACATGTGCCCCCATAGGTTATGCATTCACACACCCCTGTCTGTCCTGACACATAACCGCTGGTACAGAGGTGCCATGGCCACATACTACCCACTAGATATTGACTTAGATCTGTACAGCATCCCACTCCTCTGTCTGACATACATGACTAAGAGAGGCCTGGCAGCAGTACATCTGGCAAGTATCTGGACATGACATCTCACTGAGTAAGTACAGTTAGCTGCTAGGCATGTAACAAAGCACTGTACAGGCTACAGGCAGACTGGCTCAATACTGGCCTACATTTCCTATGGGGGAATGCACATGTACCTACATACATAGCAGGTTCTACATGCATGTCACAGCACAGAGTATGATACATCTGTGTGAAAATGCATAACCATAACCAATGTGAATACAGCCACAGCCACATATGGTAAGCAAACATAATATTACAAAACAGTGTAAGAAACTTCTCTGTGTGGAAGATTTTCAGTCCATATATTTCTAGTTAATCACTGTATATTAATCAGATCAGATAATAGTATTAGAAGTAGCGAACGTAAACTTGTCAAGTCAAAAAGTAATAATAGAAAATATATAATTCTACAGCATTACTGAGTATTCGAAAGTAATCCAAGCAAGGCAGGCAGTCTGTTTCCAGTCGAAAATCCTTTATTAAGTACACAGACAAGCGATCCAAGTAAAACAAAAATAGAGTTATAATTTCCTCACAAGCTTTCTAAATATATATATATATATATATATATATATATATATATATATATATATTTATATACTTTTTATCAGGCGTGGGAGTGGTTTATTGTGCTGTAAAACAAAGTGTTATTGGTACACATGTTAAATTCACATCCCTTCCCCATCAGTGTGACATTCGAGCTGGTCCTGCCCTACCTAGTAGCTGTCATAATAATATATAGCCCTAATGTACTTTAATGGTACATCTTATTTAACCAAATTATTAAGTAGATTATTAAGTCTGTGATTTTATACAAGGCAATATACTACATGGCTGGAAATATATCAACCTTAGTTCATTTTGCGATCAAAAATTATATATAAATATATACATATACATTTTGCATGTAAAAATCAGTTTCTATTTTCATAACCTATTGTTAACAAAGATCGCTTTCGTACTTATAGACTTCTTCAGGTCTGTGTAAAAGAACCCTAAACACTTATATAATTGTATAATTAGTTAGTATTGTTATTACCATCATTTTGAATAAAGTGGAAAAAAAGAGAACCAGAAAAAAATAAAAATAAAAAAAACATATATGTATGATGATGGAAACAAAATATACACTTAAATTTCAAATGATTTAAAATGGTATTTAAAACCAATTTGTAGAAAAAAATAAAATAAAATACAATTAGTCATGTAAACAATGTGACAATTTTCTAAGTTCCAGTGCACTTTTAATTGAACAGTAGTAGTTTAGTCCAGGCTTTCTAAAAGAATTCAGCTTTAATTGCCACATGAGTTCATGTTTCTGCAGAATATTCGGGATGTCTCCTTCAAGATCACCCATGTCTATGAGATCCAGGATCTGGAAGTTAAAACCTGTGTGTCTTTTATGAAGAGAAAGGTGTTTGGCTAGTGCATTATTTTTACATCCAGAGCGGAATTCTGACAGATGACATGAAATCCTTTGCTTGAGTTTATTTACAGTCTTGCCCACATAGAATGCATCACATTCATTGCGCTGTGCCCTGTAAATTACTTTTTTAGTGTTACAGTCACCCCCTGCACTGGTTTTAATGATCTTCTTTAAATAAGGGCAATAAAAACTATAACCTTGCTGTATAAATATAGAAAATGTGCAATTAGCTTCACATCTTTTAGTGCTTTTCTCACATGGTCTAGGTTTAAATTCAACAAAACTTCTAATATTCCTGGCCTTCCTATAAACAAATGATGGGGCTTCACCTAAGATGTTAATCAGAAAAGGGTTTCCTGTGATAATGTCCCAGTTTTCTTCAATAATATTTTTGATACTGTGATAATCTAAAGTGTATGTCAGGATGCAGCTATTTTTGCATTTGTTATTCTCAGTGGGATTACTTAACATTTTTCTACTGGGGAGGTTGAGTGAAGATGCTTCAGTCCTTTTCAGTTCTATAATGGGTTCCAGGATGTTTTTTAACATCTGACTTTCATAGCCTCTCACTAGAAAATCATTCTCTAAGTTGTTCAGGTTTCTCAAAAATGATTCCATCTCTGTGGTAATTCGAGCTAATCTATAGCCTTGGGATTTCACTACATTATACTTGGTTTTTGTAGGATGTAGACTTTTACTGTGGAGTAATAAGTTAACCCTCGTTGGTTTTCTGAATACATCAGTGGTGATTCTGTTATTGTTGGTGTCCTTGGAAATCTGCATATCTAAGAAAGTGGTTGAAGTACATTTATTGGAAAAGGTAAACTTCAGGAAGGGTGTTGTTTGATTGAGGTAAGTGATAAAATCTCCAAGCTGCAAGGTGTCACCTTCCCACAAAATAAAGACAATATCAATAAAACGTAAATAGCATGTGATATGCTGCATGTAATCTGTGTTGTTTAACACAAAGTCTTCCTCCCATTTGCCCAGGGCTATGTTAGCTTTGCTGGGAGCCATGGCAGCCCCCATTGCTATACCAGTTTTTGTTTGTAGTGTTTGCCATTGAAAGTAAAGAAACTGAAGTCCAGTACAAGATTAATGAGCTTGCTTAACTTTTGCAGTTGTGCCTGTGTACCCTGATTATGTTTCTTAATAGACTCCATAGCTGCTGTTATACAGTAATTGTGAGGGAGCACTGTGTACAAGGATTCCACATCAGTAGTTACCAAAATACTGTCAGCTTCCACTGTAATGCTTTTTATTTTCTTCAAAAAATCCATTGAATCTCTTATGTATGACTTATTCTTTTCTGCTAGAGGTTTCAGCAAGTAATCAAGGTAAATGGCTGAGGCTTCAGTAAGGGAACCTCCACTTGCTACCACCGGTCTATAAGGTGGGTCTTTTCTGTTCTTGTGTGGCTTTGGTATTCCAAAAAAGTAAGGTAAACGTGGGCATGGGCTCCATAAATAATTATAAAGATTTTCAGTGATAAGTTTTTCTTCCCATAATGTGGTGAGTTATGCTCTTTTTATGTCATCCATGGTAAATAACAGATAAAATCTGGTATCCTCCAGCATGTTCTGTATCTTTTGGTTGTAGCTAGTGGTATCAGTCACAAGTATACCTCCTCCCTTGTCTGCCTTCATTACACGCCTGGATTTATCATTGCCTAGCTCAAGCAATGCTTTTCTTTCTCCCTGTGTTAAGTTATAAAGTTTTTTCTTTGGAGGTTTTTTAAGCAGTTTCCTGATATCCATCTCACATTTCATTTCAAAAGCAGCTAGTGTTTGATGCAGTGGTGGTTAAAAGCTGCTAGGCCTTTTTATAGTTTCATCAATAGGCTTATTTTCAGTGTCATTACTTTTGCCATGAAACTATACCCTTAAGTTGAGCTTCCTCACAAACATTTTAAGGTCTATCAGTACTTGAGCAACCTCACTCCTGCAGCTTGGTACAAAAGTAAGTCCTTTGGACAACACATGTTTTTCCTCTTCAGTCAGTGCTTTAACAGAGTGGTTCCAGATAAATGGAGCACCTATTATTGTGGTACCTGTTGTTGTTGTTATTGTACCTGTTATTGTGGCTGTTTCCTCTGTCTGAGCCTGGGACCCGGGTTGTAGTCGGGGTTCCAGTCAGAATTGCCCAGGTATTGTATTTCCCTCACCCCTGTCCACTGTTTGGTTCTCCTGTCTTCCTGGGAGTTTGTGGATAGAGTATGAGACCTCTGGAATTTCTTCTCTGCTTTGTAGAAAGTATTCCCTCACAATTACTGTATAACAGCAGCTATGGAGTCTTTTAAGAAACATAATCAGGGTACACAGGCACAACTGCAAAAGTTAAGCAAGCTCATTAATCTTGTACTGGACTTCAATTTCTTTACTTTCAATGGCAAACACTACAAACAAAAAAATGGTATAGCAATGGGGGCTGCCATGGCTCCCAGCATAGCTAACATTTCCCTGGGCAAATGGGAGGAAGACTTTGTGTTAAACAACACAGATTACATGCAGCATATCACATGCTATTTACGTTTTATTGATGATGTCTTTATTGTGTGGGAAGGTGACACCTTGCAGCTTGGAGATTTTATCACTTACCTCAATCAAACAACACCCTTCCTGAAGTTTACCTCTTCCCATAGCTGTACTTCAACCACTTTCTTAGATATGCAGATTTCCAAGGACACCAACAATAACAGAATCACCACTGATCTATTCAGAAAACCAACAAGGGTTAACTTATTACTCCACAGTAAAAGTCTACATCCTACAAAACCAAGTATAAAATCCCAAGGCTATAAATTAGCTCGAATTACCACAGAGATGGAACCATTTTTGAGAAACCTGAACAACTTAGAGAATGATTTTCTAGTGAGAGGCTATTAAAGTCAGATGTTAAAAAACATCCTGGAACCCATTACAGAACTGAAAAGGACTGAAGCACCTTCACTCAACCTCCCCAGTAGAAAAATGTTAAGTAATCCCACAGAGAATAACAAATGCAAAAATAGCTGCATCCTGACATACACTTTAGATTATCACAGTATCAAAAATATTATTGAAGAAAACTGGGACATTGTCACAGGAAACCCTTTTCTGATTAACATCTTAGGTGAAGCCCCATCATTTGTTTATAGGAAGGCCAGGAATATTAGAAGTTTTGTTGAATTTAAACCTAGACCATGTGAGAAAAGCATTAAAAGATGTGAAACTAATTGTACATTTTGTATATTTATACAGCAAGGTGATAGTTTTTATTGCCCTTATTTAAAGAAGATCATTAAAACCAGTGCAGGGGGTGACTGTAACACTAAAAAAGTAATTTAAGTGAAGGATTTCATATCATCTGTCAGAAATCCGCTCTGGATGTAAAAATAATGCACTAGCCAAACACCTTTCTCTTCATAAAAGACACACAGGTTTTAAGTTCCAGATCCTGGATCTCATAGACATGGGTGATCTTGAAGGAGACATCCCGAATATTCTGGAGAAACATGAACTCATGTGGCAATTAAAGCTGAACTCTTTTAGAAAGCCTGGACTAAACTACTACTGTTCAATTAAAAGTGCACTGGAACTTAGAAAATTGCCACATTGTTTACATGACTAATTGTATTTTATTTTATTTTTTCTACAAATTGGTTTTAAATACCATTTTAAATCATTTGAAATTTAAGTGTATATTTTGTTTCCATCATCATACATATATATTTTTTATTTTTTTTTTCTGGTTCTCTTTTTTTTTTCCACTTTATTCAAAATGATGGTAATAACAATACTAACTAATTATACAATTATATAGGTTTTTAGGGTTCTTGTACACAGACCTGAAGAAGTCTAGAAGGACAGCGATCTTTGTTAACAATAAGTTATGAAAATAGAAACTGATTTTTACATGCAAAATGTATATGTATATATTTATATATAATTTTGATCAAAATGAACTAAGGTTGATATATTTCCAGCCATGTAGTATATTGCCTTGTATAAAATCACAGACTTAATAATCTACTTAATAATTTGGTTAAATAAGATGTACCATTAAAGTACATTAGGGCTATATATTATTATGACAGCTACTAGGTAGAGCAGGACCAGCTCGAATGTCACACTGATGGGGGAAGGGATGTGAATTTAACATGTGTACCAATAACACTGTTTTACAGCACAATAAACCACTCCCATGCCTGATAAAAAGTATATATATATTTAGAAAGCTTGTGAGGAAATTATTACTCTATTTTTGTTTTACTTGGATTGCTTGTCTGTGTACTTAATAAAGGATTTTCGACTAGAAACAGACTGCCTGCCTTGCTTGGATTACTTTCAAATACTTAGTAATGCTATAGAATTATATATTTTCTATTATTACTTTTTGACTTGACGAGTTTACGTTCGCTACTTCTAATACTATTGTCTGATCTGATTAATATATAGTGATTAACTAGAAATATATGGACTGAAACTCTTCCAGACAAAGAAGTTTCTTACACTGTTTTGTTTTTAGACCCACTACACTTTAGTGGGTTGTTTTGAGACTTCGGAGATACCACAGAGATTATGTGTTTTTTGGTGGTACTAACATGATATTACAGTATATGGGCTATCTGTTCAACACCATCCTCATATATGCCACTCACACACTAACCCTACATATACTGGGCCGCTACACAGTGTGGTTTGATGCCTGTCTGTGGTATGGGACATGTGTGTGTATGGCCCTACAAACATGTAAGCCGATATGGTAACATACAGTGGAGCAGCATGTAACATCAGATAGAATGGGACCAAGAAGAATTACATCTACCACAGTCTGTACACAGGCCAAAGTACATATTAACAATACACACACTGTCGAAATTCACCATACACAGACCTCAGTACTGTACATACCACCACAGAAAGTCCAGGTTATGTCATCAAATATAACCCCTACTATACAAAACATGTGTAGCAGTCTTATATCTCAGTGGCTTGTTATCAGATATGATGTCACTAATTATGGTGTACAGCACATATGCACTTCTTACAGTATGACATATGTACAAAGGTTGACAGAGTTGTGGCTGGAGGCACATACACAGGGTCAATATTAACCTTATACATTTACTGTTGTAACAGGGCTTGTTGCAACATATGTCCTATGAGGGATATGAAGTCAGTAACTCTCACATCTGTCTGCATCTACAGACTGCAATCCTCACACTGTCTTCTGCAGTTCATACATAGGTGCTCTGTGGGTAACACATGAAACAAAAGGCACTACACACTGCCCAGTCTGCAGATGACCCTACAGATGGGGGTTTCCTCATAAACATAGCACTGACATGGCAGGTATTAAAACATGTAGGACAGCCATATGCACACACACACTCTGTTAAACCAACATTACTCCAAATGCAGTATAGCAGCACTTACAATCTGTAGTCAGGTCAGGCACATCCCCCTCCTGTGTGTTGGCCTGTTTCCACAGTGTATGTTGTTAGAGGTAAATCCCCAATCCATCTGAGATGCTGTTTGCCAAACAACAGATCGAGTTCCTGCTCACAGTGAATGAAAAGGCCCAACATCAATATGATGTTCCTAGATACTGGAGTGTGTTTCCATACAACTGGTTATGGGAATGTTACCACAGCTGTTACACATGCAATCAGCTAGAGGAGGGCTGCAGTTTGTGCAGAGGCCATCAGCTGATCATGAGCATCACTTAAAATACACATGCTGCTGCCTAAGCAAAGCAGGTGTAGGTCTCCACATCCACCAGAAAGGGAGTGAGAGAGGCAGACAGAGGCAAAGAAAAGTCAGAGAGGGGTGGGAGAGTAATACCTAAGCATGTTTGTGTCACACACCTACCAGTACAGGGTATCAAACCCCTGACGACTATGTAGTGCTAACACATTTCTATGCAGTTACTGGATGCTCCACATAGTTTACATGTTGAGGAGGCCTCAAAACCTATATGTGATGGTGAGTGACATCTGCAACAGGGATATGGGAGCTATACAGTAGGTGTAGTACATGTGCCTGTCCACATGACAGGTGACAGCGTCAACACAGCCACACTCTCACAGGGACACACACACTTAACAGGGCCAGGAATACAACTCATCACCAGTGAGATTGCCAAAACACATTACTGTGCAGGTATCACATGCACCACAGGGGTCATACAGAGGTTATATGGGCAAAGGGTATGTGGAGGTGTCTGACATCAGACAGCATGCTTCCGTATGCCAATGGGGGTTATAGTGAGTGTGAATGTGTTCATATGCATTATACAACACACACACACACACACACACACACACACACACACACACACACACACACACACAGTTGTCATGTCTGGGATTAGTACTCCTACCTAACTAGTTTATCACACTACAGCAGTACCCAGTTATAGGATGTGCCACGGAGATTACTGGGCTACAACTTTCCCAAAGGTGTATTTCAAAGTGGATGACCTCAGCAGCCTTGTCATGGTAGGGCTATGGGGAGGGAAATGTGTGTGCATGGGCCATAACCCATTCATCTAGAGGTTGACACACCACATGTGGCACATGCAGGGTTATATTCCACAGGTATGTGTATACAGCTGCGAGATGACTACTTTCTTGTACAGTCATGTTGCACAGCTAGCACTTGCACCACATAGTCTATAATGCTGACAGATACTGGTGGCTAGTATCTACAGTGAGTGACATCTGAACCTCATGTGGTTGTAGCCATTTGGCTGTGTGCTGGGTAGGACAGGCCTCATAATGGATGGCTCCTTGTCACAGTCGCTCTCTTCCACACATCTATGTACGTCTATATGTGGCTTATTATTGTGTTTTGTCCTTGGATATTTGTCTGTTTTCCTATCCACTGTGTGTGCAAAGCATGAGTGGTGCATACTGAGGAGTGCCTGTACTAACATCCGCAACTACCAGATATGTCTGGTCCACTGTGTTTGCAGACATGAGCTTTGTTTAAGTGTGTGAGCATGCCCAGTATGACCTTTTAGTATGTTGTTGTCTGACATTGTCTTCATTTCTCTAAGTGTGTGAGCATGCCCAGTATGCCCTTCTGTATTGAATGTGTGGATCGATTCCAGGTAGTTAGTACTCCAGTGCAGACCTTTGTGTTGTACACCTACAGGTAGCAAACTGTTTCTGCAGGGTATCCATCGATCATTTGGCAATATGGGGACAAAATATGCAGGGGATGTTGTGTACTGTAGGTACTCCTGGTGGCAGAGATATTCAGACATGTGTACTTTTATACACTGTGATGTTACTGTCCTCATGTACTGACAGGTGAACATTCTTGCTCACAGTGATGTCTTGGGGGAAAAGGTTGACTGCAGCTGTGTCCGGTATTGTGGGCAAACACCTACGCATTCATCGTAAGTTATGCCATTCTGGTGGGGGAGCTGCAGAGACATGCTGCCGGGTCTGTACATCCGGTTCAACACCTTGGTACAGTGATGGCAGAGGATCCCAAACTTGTACACCCATTGACATGACAGTATGGCCTTATATTGCTGTGGCAATGCCTCACAGCTGTACTGATTTGCACAGGTTACCCAGAGGTAGGGGCCATGGGTCAGGACATTACCTCTATTGCGGTGTACGGGCAGGTGTGTAGCCACCCATTTATGTGTTTGCAGCCAGGGATAGTGTGTGCACACAGCTTGGTGTTGGATCCTGCAAATTCCATTCTCCCCTGCTCCGACCCCCCCCCTTCTGTTATTCTAACCTCTTCCATACATTATGCAAACATTCTCTGATACTTTCCCTAAGGGTATCACCCCATCACAGGTGTGTGTTCGTGTTGGTCCACAGTTCATGCAGTGGGACATGGTGGACATGTTACTGTGGTTTGTCCACATGGCCTTGCATATGGCTTATGTGGAGTGTGTTATGTTGTTATTTGGGTGTCCATGACATAACATGCATTGGCAGTACATGTGAGACACAGGCCTTTGGCAGAGGCCTGTGACCCATTAGGTGTTGCTGCCGGCCAGATGTAGCAAGCAGTTGCATTCTGTCAGTCCTACAGTCTCAGACCACCATACAGTATATTTCCCTGGGGTGACAGGGTAGGTGTGATAGGTGTTTATGCCAATGCCTTCTATCATTCATGATCAGGTGGTGTGGATGCTGGCAGGGTGCTATGTACAGCTAGGGACACACCTGCATGGAACACCTGCACTGCATGCTGCATTCTTCCACTAATGCCATATACAGGTGGGATCATATTGTACCCATTCTCCACAGCAGGGATATAATCAGAGAGGTACCTGTGGGTGGTGTTTGCATTAGCTGGGTGCATGTGTGCTATGGACACTGCTTTCATCTGACACACAGATATGCCTGGGGCATTCCAGTTATGCTGCATGTTAAGGTTCATCAGCTGTTTCCCAATACATCAGTCCTACCTCCTTTGTGATCTGCAAGTGTTTGGGCAGACATCACTGGTAACCCGTACTACAGGGTCAGTTAATCTGATGCATACCTGTATGTACAATTCCAAGGGTGTTTCTGTTTTACAGTGACACAATATATACTGTTTGTCTGGGGTACTTTCCCCTGTGTACTGCTATATCTAGCCCACCAGCCAGTCTTACAGATGGTGACATATATTACCACCATACATTTACAATGGCTTACTGTTAGCATGTGTTATATTGGTGGGAATTGTCTTTGGCACTGCAGTTGTGAGGGCTTGTCCCTGTCATCAGCAGTAGTGGGCAACGGCCAGCAGGTCTTACCTCAACATGCATACATACTGACCACTCTCACACTATATGAAACACACACCAACCTAACACACACAGACCTGGATATTTTGCAAATGCTACAACCTATGCTGTTACCTTGGCCACCTCTGGACATCTGTGCTCCACTGGTATTATACCTACTCATACATGTTACTACATTTCTACACAAGACTGAGGGGCACAGTTGATTGTTACTAAATTTCTACACAGGATTGGGGGGGACACACCTGACTGCTTCTACATTTCTACACAGGATTGGGGAAGGCACACCTGACTGTTACTACATGTCTACACTGGATTGGGGGAAGGGGCACACCTGACTGTTTCTACATGTCTACATAGGAGTGTGGGGGGCACACTTGACTGTTACTACATTTCTTCACAGGATTGGGGGGGCACACCTGACTGTTTCTACATTTCTACATAGTATTGTGGGGGGGCACACCTGGCCATTAATACATTTCTACACAGGATTGGGGGGGCACACCTGACTGTTTTTACATTTCTACGTAGGATGAGGGGGCACACCTGACACTTGTACACATTTGCTATAACTGTACTGATATGTCAGGTACTCACTTTCACTCTGTATTCTAACCTATCATGCTGACTGGAGGCATATCAGTGTACTACAGGTCTTAGCTTTGATTGACCTACATATTAGTTTCTGACTTCCTACCCTTCAGAACTAACATCCCACTGCCTGACCTGCTGTAGTCTGTCTGTGTAGGCCTGAGTGGGGGTTACCCATAGGCATCGTTCAGAGGCCATAGCACAGCTTTTGTTTGTGTTTGTCTTCACCTGTCCTGCTGGCTAAGACTGTTGTTGGGTATGTGAACCTCCCTGACTGGCATGTGTGAGTCATATGGTCACACATGTGGCCCAGCACATTTCTTGCAGTGGGTTTTGTCACCCTGTGTAGTACTGGCTACTATGGTGACACCAGTATTTGTTACACATCTCATGGTGCCACTATAAGTGTCTACTATCTGCTGGAATACCATTCAGCCACCCGATTCCCTTGCATGCTTACATCCATACCATAGATACAGATAACAACACATTCTACTCCATTCGGCAATTGGTACGTTGAGTGACTTACCTTGTGGGTGTCCTAGTATTGAAGGTGGTGCTGCAGGGCTGCCTATGTCTGATGCACATAGTACACTCCCTACACATGGTTAAGCACAGGTAGTGTCATATTTGGCATCCCTTTTACTGTATGTGAGAGTCAGAGAAAGGTATTATTCCCCAGGTCCATCCTGCATCAGTGTATGTACTATGCTTTGCCTCTTTGCCAAGACCAGGGCATACTGAGCATCCTCCTTCTGCCTACTGGGGCAGGCTCAGGCTGCTCCTCCTCCAAGTCACTGTGTGCCTGTGCAGGCCTTGGCAATGGTGTGGGGGGCTGTGTGGGCCTGCTCCATACTGTTCCTGCTGCAGCTGTTTCCACAGGATCATATTGTGTAGCATGGCACATACGATGACAATTTGGGTACATGTAGCTGGTGAGTACTGCAAGGCTCCACCAGATGTGTCCAGGCACTGGAACCATGACTTGAGCATCCCAAACACACACTCTATTATAATTCTGGTCTGTGTGTGTGTGCTTCATTATCGAGTTCTTGTTCGGGTGTGTGTGCATTTCTGATGGGTGTCCTCAGCCATGGCTCCAGTGTGTATCCAGCATCCCCCACTAGGTGACCGTAAGGAATGTCCCCATTGGCAAATCTGTGGTACAGCTGTGTCAGATGCCAGATGTGGGAATCATGATAGCTTCCAAGACAGCCAGCACACACATTCATTATTATGCCCTGGGCATCACACATGACCTGGCAGTTGGTGGAGCGAAAGCCCTTGTGGTTGATGTAGACCCTACCCTGCTCACCGGGTGGTGCTTTGATACATATGTGCATGCAGTCTATAGCACCCACTACCTCAGGGTATTCTGATATTTGGTGGAACAGTTACACAGTTGCATATTGATGTCCAATGCCTCACAGGTGTTGGGGAAATATATGTACTCACTGGCATGTGCTGATATGGCATCCAAGAACTGGTGGAGTACCCTGAATGCTGATGCCTGTGAGATTCCCATCATATTAGCAGTTGGCCTTTAGAAGGTACCTGTAGTTAGTATTCTTAGGCCTACACATACCTTGTTATCCACTGGGATGGGGTTCCCTCTGTTAGTTCTGTGTGTCAGACGTGGCCGGCACAGCACAACAATTTGCTGTAGTGCTCCACTATCTCCAGCTCATGTAGCCCCTGGTAAGTTACCCTGGGTCTGTACACTCTTCTCCATCTCCTCACTGTGGGTTGGTCGACAGCATTCACATCCTCACCTCCCTCAGCCTCTTCCACAAGTTGTTGTTTGATAGCTATTGCAGACCATATCATTTTGTTGTTTTGTTTGTTAAAACTTCCCCACTTGTATACACCAGTGGTGTATAGTATGGGAAAAACCAGAGGGGAAGGTGTTTGCATAGTTTATAGTAGTGTCCTGGGCTGGGCTGGTCTGCTGCCTGTGTAATTGGCTGATTCTGATACATTTCACCTGCCAGCTATGCTAGTTCTCCTAGATTACAATCCTACTGCTGTTTTCCCTTCCCATTGCCTTCCTGTTTAAGCCCAGGGGTGCGCCACGCAAACAGAGTGCGCAAATGTGCACAGAGCTGCTATTTCCTGGTTTACTTTTTTTTTTCCTTTAAAACCCAGTGCGCGGCATGCACACCCACATAGGCAATGTATAGAGTGCTAGGCAGCTTCAGACACACCCCCTTGCTTAGCTCTGCTAAGCTAAGAGCAAACCTGAGCCACAGGGCTCCAATCCACTTACAGTATGCCTGACACACACCCCTATGATGTCAGCTAACTCCTAGGCTTGCACCAATTTATTCCTACTCTTACACTGCTGGGAGCTGACTAGCATGCTGGGGAAATCTGGGATTCACTATCATTCCCCTCATTTGCATGGAATTGCCTGCTAATGCATAATTACATAGCAACCACTACTCACTGGCCATGTTGTCTTCTATATGCCATTGACTATAATGGCAGAATAGTGATTTTAGTTAGAACGCTTATTTTAGGTTTATTTTCTTATTCCCCCCTCCCCCGATCCCGTTTGCGTGCCACTGCCCTACGCTTAAACAGCTGAGATCAGCTAAAAAAAAATAAAAGTTGATTTTTTTTAATTTTTCAGTTGTTTTCATTGCCAGTGGCTTTATACTTTGCAATTGGCATGCTTCCTAGATGATATGCACCCTTTATTGGGAGCTGTCATGGCTCCATTTTGGAATTTGCAGAAATGTACTCCGTTACTGGCGGAGTACATTTCTGCAGATTATACTAATACTACACGGCCAGTTTCCAGCTTCCTGGATCACAAATTCACTTAATTTGCATGAATTTCTCCTGCAAATTGGGTAATTTGCATACAGGGGCTGAGTCCGTGCAGGATTAGTGCAGGAGCGCTCATGCACGCCCCTACAGGTTATTCCTGGATCGCACAGCAGACAAATTGCCTGCTGGAGCTCCTGCACTAATCCTGCACGCCATGCAAGGCTTGCAGAATCCAGGGGATTGTCAAGAAAGTCAGAGTCAGTTGTGTTATTTACTGCATAGCATCCTTTAAAACTCTTGGTATTCTATTTTTGTACCTTATCTAATCTTTCCAGTCTTTTGACATCAACCACAAAATACCTAAAAAAAGTTTCTCACTCCATCAATGGTCTAATTGCAGTTTTATTAATGGGAAGCATTATAATAGCTTTCCTTAATTATTCTGTTCTTAATAACATTCTGAACACATATGTATTCCTCAAAATCTTATTCATATTCACTTGTCCTTTACAACTAAAATTGCAATCAATTACTATACTTAGATCTTCAAACAACTGATACTCCTCTATTACTGTGCTATTTAAAATATATGGGTAACATAAGTTATGTTTTCCAAAATGCATAATTGTGCATTTAATCTCATTTTGTTTTGATACAAATACAGACTAAATATTTTTGTAGTTCTGATTGTTTTGCTATAGAAATAATAACATCTGCAATATTTGCATTGTTAGCATATTTTCTAGCCCAGCATTTCTTTGATACCAGAAATGAGGACATTTATATATGAAATCAAAAGGTGCCTACTGTATAATAGATCTTATAATTTAAATTCCTTAGACTTAGTCCCCTGAATGACAGCTCATGTGTCTGAATCATTTAACCAACTCACCATCCATCTAATGATATACTTCTCTAAACCCCTGATAATTAAATCACGGGGCACCAAGTCAAAAGCTTTAGAAAGATCCAGGTAGATCTCACTGACTGCATTATCCTCATCAAAATGTTAAGTAACTTCAGAACAGAAATTCATTAAGTTGCTGTCAATCTACCTGGTGAAAACCCATGCTGATGTATAATATAGCAACCCAGCAGAACGTCCCATTATCCCAATTATGAATTAGTCAAAACACTTTCCATTTAAGCTAGTTAAACTGGTTAAACCAATCAGTATAACGTTTATTAAATTTCATGGTGTCCCTTACTTCTGTATTGGGATAATATTTGCAATTTTCCATTGCATGGCAACTTACCAAATAACAAGGGTTGTTGGAATAAACAAGTTATCACTTCAACAATACTATCCACAATAGAAGATTAAAAATAAGCACTTTAGCCTATCAGGACCTAGAACCACATCAGCTTTTATCTTTGCTAAAGTTTATTCCACTGTATCTATTGTCATATCTGGACACTGACAAACTTCTCCTAATTTTCCATAATTAAAAATAGGTGGAGTACCACTACCACGACCCTGCTCTGCAAAGAACTCACAAAACTAAAATGTTTGAGATGGTCATCTTATTATCTTTGTCAAGCAAAAATGTATTAGCATTAGGAACTTTATAACACTGTCTAACATAGTCATCAAAAAACTTTTTTGTTATCTTTCATATATTGGATAGTGAGGTGTGTAATGATTCTACAGATTTCAGCATGGCTAATCCATTTAAGCAATATAGAACAGTGTTCAACAACAGCTGCAGGGTCTTCCCCAATGCCACATGGAAACAGAATTATTGTAAGCTTTCTGACATGTTTTCTTACTTGCTTTTAGTAAGATGGCAAGTTCTGCCTATAGCTTGTATAAATCTACCACACCATCTGATACATGATAACATTCCCTCCTACTTAATAGAAAACTAAAGACAAACACATATAGTAATGGAAGTGAATTCATATAAGGGTCTACACCTTCTACACAAGGGCAGTGAAAGACAAAACATTTTTCTGATAGTGTTCTACAACTACGATAGTCAACCATACCTCCCAACCTCTTGGAGCAAGAAAACTGGACAGAGCCACAAATAATGGGGGGGAGGGCTAAAGACCCAAAAATAGTGAGTCTTTTTAAATATTTCTCTTACAAACTTTAACAGTTGATAGAATAACAGATTTTGCATTAGCATGTATTTTCTGAAGGATATGAAGTCTGAAACTCAGCTGTCTGCCATTATTTTCTGACTTCAGTCCTCAATGATTTGCCAGTGATGTGCAAGAAAACCACAATGTTATGAGAAATAGACTAAAAATATGAGGCAAAAATCTGGACATTCTGCGAAAATTTGGACAATTGAAAGGTATGTAGCCCACTTGTGGATATCTTATAAAGATGAAGGCATGATCTGCTTAAGGACAAACAGCTAGCAATGGGTACATATTGTACTGACCGAATGGTACAACACCATGAAAATCCTGTGTCCATGTGATCATGAATAAACCACATTATTCTGTCTAACTTACTAAAAAGAGACATTTTTTCTGATTTGGCTTATCTAACAAACAGATAAATGAAATCATATGCTGTGATGCTGTAAATTGTAAACAGATTGCAAACTACTAGTTTTCTTTGGAATGGTTGACTGGCCTCCAGACACTGGCCATATATTGAAGTTACCTTACCCCTTATAGCCTGGTTTACACTTGAGAAGAGTCAATATTGGACCAATTATTAAAAACACTGGACAATGGTATGACCTCAGCATATATAAGAAGCTATACATTAGTAATATGAAGTATACAAGTAGTGTGTATTAACATTACAGTAGTAATATGTAGTATACTAGTTGTATGCAGTAACATTACACTATTAGTATGTAGTATGCTACTAGTATACAGTAATATTACACTAGCAGTATGTAGTATACTGGTAGTAGTATGCAGTAACATTACACTAATAGTATGTAGTATGCTAGTAGTATGAAGTAACAGCACACTAGTAGTATATAGTATACTAGTAGTATGTAACAACATTACACTAGTAGTATGCAGTATAATAAAGCAATAACCCACATCTGGGTGTGGGTAATGCTGGATTTACCCACAGTTGTTGTGGTTTGGTCACGAGGGCAATGCCCAAGTGGTCAAACAAAGACAACCGTGGGTAAATCCCAGAAGTGGGTTATTGCTATTATACAATGACATTATTTAAGAAAATAAATGCTTAATTTTCTTAAATAATGGCATTGTATAATGCCTCCTAGCTGCCCTTCTGCAGCTGTCTGGTATTCTGCGGTAGTTCTGATGTATTGCGCATGTGTATGCTTACGCAGTACATCAGAGCTTTGGGTGGAAGCAATGGAGAAAGCAAGATCTCCATTGCTTTTTACAAAGTAACTCCTTTGATATAGCGAGACAGTTTCTCAAAAGCAGCGGAGATCTTGCGTTCTCCTTTGCTGTAAAAAAAAAAAAGACTTATACTATGGAAAAAGTCCGGGCAACTGGACCTTTTTCCATTAGTATAAGTCTGATTTACAATGTGCACGCTGCCCAATCAGCAT
Organism: Protopterus annectens; assembly: GCF_019279795.1. NCBI lineage: Eukaryota > Metazoa > Chordata > Ceratodontiformes > Protopteridae > Protopterus > Protopterus annectens. The sequence continues at coordinate 1,107,008,634 of NC_056743.1, read as the reverse complement.
GCAGGTTTTGGAATATTAATGGGGGGGGGGCGTTGTATAATTGCTGTTTACTGATTGGCTCAAAGCTTGACAGTGTAACTGCTATGTCACAGTAATTCTATAATAATTTGTTCTTCTGTACTGTTTTTTAATGAGTCTGATGTTGTCTTCTTAAGTCCTCTTAGAATCTAGTCCAGGTAATGCAATACAACCCCCGACTTAATAATGAAAATAATTATAATTATAATAATATTAGTAAATAATAATAATTTGATAAGTAAACTGAATTATGAAAAATAGCTGTTTACAGATGTAATGAGTAGGGACTGCACCTACATCAGCAGTTATTGGGTACATAGCTAAGCACCCTTTTCACAAAGCATAATACCATAGTCCAGAATTCAACAGACATCAGATATGCACTAGTTTGAAAAGCAATAAATTAAACTGAAAATAAAAATACTCTCTGGTAATTATTAATTATTTGTAAAGTGTACTGTCAGAGGTTCATAGGTTCATAAGTGTTTACTAGGCTAACAACCCGAAGGGACTTATTAAGCCTGGTCATGCATCCCAAATCGATGACAAGTTCTGATACCCTTGACAAGTGCAAGCAGGGGCTTGGGAGATGAAACATTTACAAGCTGGGGCCTGGGAGCTGAACCATCTATAGACTGCCTGTGTCCATTAGAGACATAAGTACTAAACCAGGGATGAATTTCCTGTTCCCCATCCCGTTGTCCAAGTTGTACTTGAATTGGGTTAGGGAGGAACTCTGCTTTACATGGATGGGTAGCCTGTTCCAGAGATGGGGTAATCACTGGGATACATACCAGTCTCTCCAGCAGGTCCTATTTATATCACAGGCAAAGTTTAAGTCTTTAGAATGGGTAATTCTGGTGCTGTTTGTTTTGTGGATATGCATGAGGTCCATCAGAGTGGGGTCTGACAATGCACTGTATGTGAAGCATAGATCTCCTCTGAAAAGCCTGTAGGAGACAGAATACAGGGATACAGCCTTAAGGCAGTCTGCATAGGACATTTTACTTAAGCCCTGTATTCTATTTGTGAAGAACCTCTGTGGACATTCCAATTGTTGGATATGCCTAGTTAGGTACATACCAAATGGGCATTGTACTCAATCATAGGTCTGATGAATGATGAATACAGTGGAACAATGACTTCCTTGGACTTATATGCCATATCTTTGTTTATAAGTTTTGCAATATAGAATGATTTCCTCACTGCTGTAGACACGTGATGGCCAATGGCTAAATTACTATCTATGTGTGTCCCTAAGTCCCTGACTACTGGGTCAACTCAAAGGGATATTGTCAATATGATAGTTACCAGGGGTGGATGACATCCTGAAGGATAATATTATGCATTTCTTGGCATATAGTTTTAGTCCATTACTCTGACACCAGTTATTTGTCTGTGTCAGCCCCTCCTGTAGATCATTTGTGTCAGTGTGGGATTCAATGGCAGCTCCTAATTTGCAGTCATCTGCAAATTTAGTCAGCCACAGACCACTGACATTGGCCTTAACCTCAGAGAACTAAATGCCAAAAAGGAGCAGTCCAAGGACTGATCCCTGAGGGACTCCACTTGTGGCTGGCCTTTTTGCAGATGTGGACTCCCCAATTCTAACATCCTGGGTCCTGTCTGTGAGCCAGTTGGCTATCCACCAGGTGACAAATAAGTTTCTATCTAACCTCTTGAGTTTGTCAACAAGGCTTGAGTGGGTTATTGTGTCAAATGCCTTGTCCAGGTCAAGGTAGGCAGTGTGAACCATTTTTCCCTCATATATTGTTTTGGTGACCTTTTCAAAGACGTTCCCCAGGTTGAGTAGGCATGATCTACCCTTGATGAAACCAAACTGGGTTGGGTCCAGTGTCTGTAGGTTTACTATATCACTACTGATCATTTCCATGATAATTCTTTCCATGGCTTTACATATAAGACTAATGGGATTATAGGTCTGCAGTTTCCAAGGTCTGTAGTTGGCCCACCTTTGTGCAGAGGGATAACCATTGCTGTTCTCCCTTCATGAGGCACGAAGCTTGTTTGGCATCTAAACTTAAATAGCAATTCCAGAGGCCCTGGTAGCTAATGTTTCATGCTATTTAGAAGACATCTTGGGATATTGCCTGGGCCATTTGATGCAGTGCTCTTGGCCTTAGAGAGAGCATTAAGGACCTGTTCCCTAGTGACAGCAAGGAATCAGTTTTGATGTAATTATATTTTTAATTCCCAGCCAAAGAGCAAAAAGGTAATACAGACAAACTACTTTGTAAAATCTACAAGAACAACCCAGCAAAGCTAGAGTCTTCACTTTGAAATGCCTTAAACTTTCTCCAGTGGCGGCCCTTTGGATATATACAAATGATCCCTTAAAGAAATGCTAGTGTTTCAGCTACAAATGTGCCCAGTATACCAACCTAAATGTCCTGTTAAATAGATAAATACATTTATGGTAATTTGGAATAATAGAGAACCTAAGATGTTAATATTTTAAGAAAAGAACCAGTTCATTCATGGCTTGGCTTAAAAGGCTTAAAATGCAGCTTCAAACCAAAGGTGGCATTGTGGAGGGTAGGAAAGTATTTGTTAAAGGCAATAAAGCTTATAAGTGTCTTGTATATTCTAGACATCTAGGCATGCATCTCGTTATATGAAAACAATTCTGTTGATCTGGATTCTCAGCAGCTAAATGACTGGCCTGCAGATTTATAGTATGTTCTTATACTCAGCTGTTATAAAACAGGATCTGTCTATAAAAGTATCACAGTGTGAGGGTAAGGAAAGTTAGTCAGTGAAGGTGAAAAGTAATTCTTCAGTCAGATCAAATTATATAAATGCTATCAGTTTAACATTCAAACACTGAATAAATTGATGACTGTAAGAAGACCAACAAATATGAATTAATTTTTAGACCTCATTACTGAAAAATCTGTCTATATGGCTTTACAATTATATTGTAATACTGTGCTATTTCAAGATACGCTCAGAAGGAAGTGTTTCAAAATGTGTATGTTGATTTATGATATTAAAGAGGAATGTATCCAAATTGTTTGGATGAGTTATAGTCTTTGGTTTGGCTTATTCTATAAAATTAGTTTTTTTAGCATAAAAAAGCAAGTTAAAAGCCATGCACCTTATCATACATCCAGGCAGACACAATATCTGAGGTAAATATTTATCTCCTACCTCTGGCTTCAATCTCTTGAATACAAATCTCCAGCACAGTGGGGCATTGTTTTCCGCATGCTTTCACCTCTTTGACAAGATTACAACCATATACTGGCCGTATGCTTCTGGAACGTGGCTCACAATTACCGTTTAACAATTTGGCACATTGTTTATGGATTTTTATACCACAATCTATTAAAAATAGAAGCAAACATTGAAACAGCTATTAAATATTTAGTACATCCCATTTGCAGCAAATGTTTCAAATTACCTAAAATACAAACCAAACGTTTTCAATGACATTAGTTTGAATGAGCCATAGAATACAGATTTCTTATAACCCTATAAAATTACTGCATGTTCCCAATTATTGCAGACAAAGTATTTTATTTTTAGTAAATGTTAAATTTCTACTTATTTAAGTTTATGTTTTACTGGTTGCAATAAAAAGGTCACTATATCATTGCAGAAAGGTAAGACTTCATTCCAAAATTTAGGGGTGAGTAGGTATGCTTTTTAAAGCTACAACACACTTGGTAGATATACTTTCTTGAATCATTGGAAGGCTAAAGACAGTTCACTCATTTGTATTTTTAATATATTCACTTTTATTTCTTATTATAATGTTATACATTATATGTGACTTCTCAAGCATTGAGATGTATATCATTTTGCCCTTGACTATATCTTAATAAATCTAAACATAACAGAAGTTTAAGCAGTGACACTTTTGACAATGTTGTAATGTCAATGTAAAAGTGCAAATAGAATTCTAAATGACTAAAGACATATAAGGAAAATGAGTTAGCATTGTATATTTATGCACCTATGTATGTTTTTTTAACTGGATAATGACAAAATGGTCATAGGTAATTTTCATTGGTTTTCCAGGGAAAAAGGCTACAATAGTGAGATAATGACCAAATGCATATAAAATAACACAGCTCTGCTCAATGGCATTTAGCAAACTAACAGAAATCACACACGTTACAGTACAGAAGAATAAATAAAAAAATAATGATGTTTTATATTTGTTCATAGTAGAAGCAGTGTCAAAACAGAAATACACACCTTAACTGAAATATATTACTAAGTCTGCATAAAAATATAATTCTAAAAGAGAAATTAACAAAACATGAATCAAGTTTGTAGCATAAATTGAATACACTTTCTAGTAATGGAAGCACTAACAACTTAAAAATAAACAAAAAAAGAAAGAAAAACCTTCTGAAGAATGTGAAATCAAAAAATCTAACAAACAAAAATGAAGCTGTGTTGAAAGGGAGATGAGAGTAACACAAATGGTCCCTACAGCTCCAGAAACTAGCCACTCGGGGGAGTGAACAAGAAGATGAGCAGTTAACAGCACTGTTATTCAGCTCTGCTTCATTTTAACATCTCTGACAGGATTTTTACTAAACAACTCAAATAGAACATTTCAAAACTTGATGGCTGTATAGTTGAGCATTTGCTGAAAGATTTATTACAATAAATAACAAGTTTGAAACTCTTAATTGCTTTTTTCCTGTCAAACTAGAAAAACAAATTGTTTCAGAATAAGCCACTCTAAGCCCAGTGTACAGGACAGTGCTATGAAAAAAGACATACAGGCTATACTAAGTAACATCAGTAAGTTATCTGTAAAGATAGAGAAATTAGAATTCAAAATGATCAGTTTTAAAGAGGAATGTAAAAAACAAGTGGAAGTTCTGAGTGAATCTCTTAAACAACAATCATCACAAATCCCATGTATAGAAGAGGCAATGTCTGATTTTGATGGAACATTACTGGAACATGAGAATAACACCAAATTTCTTCTTAAACAAAGCAACATATTCATGAAAATAATAGAAGACTTAGAGAACAGATCTAGAAAGAATAACATCATGATTTATGGGATTTCTGCAAAAGATGAGGGAGACAGTATGATTCAGTTCCTTAATACCTGGCTACCTAAAACTTTGAGCCTGTCTGAAGCTTTTTCCTTTGGCATTGAAGGGGCACATATATCACTTTCTAACTCATCTACAAAAAAAAAAAAAAAAACACCTTCACCAAGGTCAGTGATCGTAAGATTTTTGTCAAGTCACGATAAGGATTTAGTATTAAAATCTGCATGGACTAATTATTCAGTTAAAATGAAATAAAATAATACAAAATTTGACAATGACTATTCAACGATAGTGATGTCAAAGAGAAAAGCATGTATGCCACTTGTTAAAAGTTTAAAGAAAAACAATATTAAGGCACAAATCATGTTTCAAACAAAAATAAGGATTCACCTTTTAGATGGAAGGAAGATTTTTAACACCTTGGAAGATGCAATGGATTTCATACAGAAAAATAAAATCATAGAAAAAAACAGAAGAAATCAACTGGAATATATCAACTTCTTTGAAGAGAAATGCAACAAGAGATGGTTGGTTAATAAAATACAAAAACAGTAAAAAGCTGAAGGACAAATGAAAATCAATGTATTTCAAGGTTATGAGTTCCTATTAATTAAAAGAAGTGCTTGAATTCTTATGAAAAGATTCTAAATATTACTTTTTACAAGGTAAATCATGTATTTCTTTCTTTATCTACTTGAAGTGGTTATTATTTTCATTTTTAAATGTTAGAGTTTGATTATTTTAGCTATATATGCAATTAAAGCCAGTTATTGTCATTTAGTGGTTAAAAGGTTAACCTATTCATTTTATTAAAAGTTAATGATTATTGTGATGAAACGTATGTTAGGTGGCACACTTTCTGATATCTTGGCATAGTTGAGTAATGTACTATTAAATATAATACAAGATGCAGCAAATAACACTGAAGAGGCATGTTAGGTTGCATTCTAGGTTTTTAAAATGGTACAGCAGTGTACTAATGATAGTATACTTGACATGCAATAGCACCTAGGAAAGATATGCTGTGTTATAAATAAAGTATAAAAAATGCAGCTTTTTACATATATAAATGTTACTGTAGGAATGATATCAAATAATTAGAGTAACATTTACACTTTTGCTAGTTAAACCTGGATCACACAACTGTCGTTCTTTTAATGCAAGTTGATATCCTATGTCTCCTCATTACATCCGAGTAATGCCTTCAGGTGCAAGTGCAGTTAACTACTACTGACTCCTCTAGATGTCATATATTGTTTGTTCATATTTGCATCAATAATTCCAAAACCATGCCGTGTACAAAGTTTTAAAAGATTTCATTTTAAAGCTTAGACAATGGCAAACTCAACTACATTAATATTTGACCTTTGTCTAGTGCAGGTAAACAGATATTAACTGTTGTTTTTATTATATTAATTTATATAGATATAATTTTCACATTTTTTCTCAATATCTCAACAACCAAGTAACACAGACAGAATAAAATGCTGCTGGCAGTATGTATGTAATTTGAGTGGTTGCTGAGATAGTATAAGTTGTTTGGAAAACATAACAAATGTAATAGTTACTGTGTTTACTGTGCCTTATAATTTGGTTTAAGACCTAGAACCTAAAGAATACTACAACTATAAAAATAGATAATAATCAAAAGACAGTGAATTGCATTCTAAATCACTGTCAGTTTTTACATAGTTCTGAATGCTTGCTACTGATAGTATACTTGATATGCAATAGCACCCAGGAAAGTTAGGCTATGTTATAAACAAAGTATAAAAATATATATTTCCTTACATATATAAAAGTTATTATTGGAATGCTATCAAATAATTAGAGTAACATTCACACTTAAAGCTGGATCACACATAACTGTTGTTCTTTTAAAGCAAGTTTATATACTGTGTATCCTTTAAAAATGACAGTCTGCTTTATGTTAAACATCTCATACAAATAATTTTTAGTGGTTAATACACTTTGAAATTTTTTTTTTGCTTTTTTAGTGGTTTGGGAGGATTTGAGGGATTGGTATATAATGACGAGGTGGCTTGGATTCAATCACAAATGTTTTTATGTGAACTGCAGCTGATAAACTGTTCATTTGGAAGCCCTGGTCATGGGAACCAGTTTGAAACAGCTTAATTAGAGTCATGATCACTTTTGTGATGCAGTGGGAGTTTTGAAAATTCTAAGAACTCTCCAGGTTACTTCTTCCAGTCTAAAAGTAAATAATTATAATATTTTGAAACACATGCTAAGATGTCAATGAATACAAGTTAGATAATAAGCAAAGGATAGTAAATTGCATTCTAAACCACTGTAAGTTACTAAATAGTTCTGAATGCTCACGGTATACCAAAAGGATTGTCTATATACTAGCCTATAGAATGACACTTCTGAAAAAAAATTTCAGATTGTGTTTCCCTGTTATTGTCTCTTATTAATGATAACAAAACTTAATATCTCAGAACACTTTATTATGTAAAGTTTAAATCTTAAAAGTGAAGATAGTATTTCTACTGGACATGCATTTACTTAATAAAGATGTAAATAACTTTCATTTATGAACTATCTGGTTTTAGCAGGTTCTTGCTTTCAATATAAAAAAAGAAGTAACCTCGTTTTATGGAAGAATTCACCAGTAATGCCTAAAATAAACGATACCTATGTTGATAAAAATGGTATGTTACGCATTGCTATAACTGAGTGGAACAGAAAACTATATAAACTAGTGAACTATTATTGGATTCCAGGGGTTGGAGCTAAAGATGTAAAAAATTACTTAAGACACTATAGCCTATTAGATGAAAGTTGAAGTCATAATGGCTGGTGATTTTAATTGTATGTTTATCAGAAAAAAATTCCACTGCAGATAGAAAATTGAGAATCACACCTTTAGCCAAACACTTAACACATTTTTTTAAATCAAAATTTAAAAGATATATATGAACTAAGGGAAACACACTCACTTCAATGTACCCATTATTCATATAGATATGGAACACATAAATACATTGATAAAATTTTTGTCTCAAACAATCTGTTAGCACATATCAGAGAAATTTCAATAGTTTTATGTCCATTATCAGACCATAATGGTATCGTTTTTAATATCATTTTAAAAACTGACAATTTGATATATCACAGGAAATTACCAGTATACATTATTAAAATAAAAGTATTCAAGGACTAATATGTTAAACAGAACAAAAATTTCCTAGAAATAAACATGAATGGTAAAATATTTGACATTATCCTGTGGGATTCACTAAAGACTTACTTAAATGGAAGAGTTCCAAGCTGGTATATTAGTAAAACAGGGGACTGGAACAAAGAATTAAATACATTATAGGCCAACAAAGATACATTAAAATTGAATCTGAAATCAAATGACATTATCAGCCAGTCTGAAATTAAAAACTTAAATACAAAATATGTTGAAATTCTAAATCATAAAGTTTCAATAAATGTGGAAAAACATAAACTTTAAGCATATTCAGTAAACCCTTTAAGCTCACATGAACTTGCTCTTAGATCAAAGAAAATAAATAAAGTAAATCATATCAAAGAAATGATAGCACATATAAATAATGGAAAAGAAAGAAGAACAGATATCAAAGGTATTCCTGAGGGCTTTAAAATATTTTTTTCAAAATATAAATAATACAAATAACCTACATAATGATGATATAGTTGAAACTTTTCTAAGGGGGAAATATAAATAATAAAACAACAAGTGAATGAATAAAAAAAATTGACAGACCATTCACTTTAACAGAAATAAAAGATCAAATAAAAAAGTGAAAAAATAATAAGGCAGTTGGCTTAGATGATCTTATACCAAAACTATATAAACTACTACTGGATGATGTAGTTAAATTATTAGATAAGGTCTATAGAGAAATAAAAACAACTGCTGAAGCCCTCCGTCATGGAAATATTCCCTTGTATCACCTATTTTGAAACAAGATAAAGATCCTACAAAATGCTCATCATACACACCCATTTCACTTTTAAATGTGACTATAAGATGTTCATGCCCAGTTTAGGGATCAGAATTCATCTATTTATAGCTAAACTAATTAATAATGATAACACTGGGTTTATTTTAAATAGACAACTACAGGATAATATAATACGCGTATATACATCAATAAACTATGTAAATAAAAAATATATATCATTAAACTTGATGTAGATAAGGCTTTTGACTCAGTTAATCGGTTGCACCTGTTTAAAATACTTAAAGTATATAATTTCTCACCTAAATTAATTGCATTAATTTCTAAGTTATGAAATAACTCTTGTTTTTATATTAAAATAAATTATTTTATTTCTAAGTCCTTTAAATTACAAAAAGGCACAAAACAAGACTGTCCATATATCACCTTTACTTTTTACATTAGCTATAGAACCCTTTGCTAATAGTATTAGATCTAAATGGTATCAAAATGAAAGATTTCAAACTAAAGATTCAGTTCTTTGCTGATAATATTTTACTGGCAATAGGAAATATAGAAAATTCATTAGAACATATAATTAGCTCTATAAGTCAGTTTGAAGAAATCCTGAACGTAAGATTTAATCATAATAAAACAAGTGCATTATTAATTAATAAGAAAATAAAAATATACAAAAATATTCTAACTTCAATTGGAAAGCAATCAAATGAAATACCTTGGTATAACCATTATGTCTAATAGTAAAGAAATGATACAAACAAACTTTCAACAGGTTGTTCGTTTTGTTACAGATTGGAGCAACCTCTTCGTTACCATGGAAGAACAATTAATGCTTATTTAGATAGTAATTCTTTCTAAAACATTGTTTGTCTTACAATCTTTAGTACTAGCTCCACAAAAAAAATGATGAAGAGAAATAATAATCTACTTAAAGTTTTTTGCATCCTAATAAACCAAGAGTTTCCATTGATTGGCACAGAAAAGGTTTGGATAATGATGGGTAGCATTCCCTGATATTCAATTGTATGCTAGTTCAACAATTGTAAAGTTATTGTGTTGTGGATACATTCATCTTATGATTCAAAATGGAAACAAATACATCAAGAAATATTGTTGGTAAATAATAAATATATCACAATCAGTCATAAACAAATAGTCTCTAATAGTTTACCTGGTTTTTAAACAATTTTTGCATAAATTGTATTATACCCTCTTCTGAAATTGATTATTTTAATAACATTATTTCCTCTTTCCAAAAGTTCACATACTCTAACCATTGTATTAAAGACTTAATATTTTCTATGTTTCCAAATGCATATACAAATGACTGCTTAGAAACCCATAACTTCAACAAAATATTAGTATTAAAACAAAAAAGTAACTTAATTTATTGCCATCAATTCTTAAATGGTACTGGTTGAAAATTTATGGTCCAAATATAATTAATATTCAGTGAATTTGTTAATTTTGCAAATATTTAGAGACTTTGTGTACACTAAGATAAATAAAATATTTAACCTAGATAAGAAAGTGAGGTTTGGACAAAAACTCGTTTGTCATGGAACATCTTTGATATTTAGTATAGAAGATTAAATGGGGATGGGGGAGTAAGTTGGGATGGTAGAAGGATTAGACAAGATTGGTAATATGGGTAGCAAAGTGTTAATTTGAAGAGATGAGGGAGGAAGTGAGGTAGGTACAGGGTGGGGCTTTGAGCAATTTATTGATCAGCAATTGGGATAGTGAGTACATTTGTGGCATGACTTTGTTTTCCACCCATCCGGCCCTCTGTCTTCCAGAGTAAGGATGTTTATTTTGTTTCACTTGATGTTTATTTTGTTTTTATGGAGTGTTGAGGTGGAGAAGAGGGGCAGACTTGTCCCTCTTCTGTCCCCCCTCTGGTTTTTGGTTTGGTGTAAGGAGGTGAGTGGTGAAAGTGAGTGTTTGGACACTGCTTCCCCTGAGGTGTTTGGATGGATATAAGGTTTTAGGGTTAAAAGTGACCAGTTTGGACACTGTCTGATGTTATGAATAGGTGAGTGGAAAAGGATGCTACTTATAAGGGCAAGGTGAGCAGGGCATGGGGATAAAACTGTTTCCTTGTGTTTCCAAATAAATGGAAATGCTACAATAAAGAATAAATTATGATGCATTTAATTTTGTTGTAACATCAGTAAAGGTCGTCAAAGGGTTATTTGGATGTGTGATCTTTTATTGAAGTGGAATGTGACAGTTGTTCTCCAAATTATTGGAATTCTTAATACATAATAATAATGCAATAAAAAATAAATCATATTTGTAACAAACTCATAAAATTCTTAAGTTAGATTTCACATATTTAGACAATTCTTCTTTGAATTATTCCTCAAAAATTAATAATAAAGACTTCTCTGAAGAATAAAATAAAACAATATTAAAATCCATAGATAAAACCATATCTTTATTATATTAAAACATTTTCCCTTGGAAATTCTTACACATAGCTTTTGTCGCTGCTAACAAAATTACAATTATGTATAAATCAAATAGAATTCAATGCTTAAAATATGATGCTGACATCATCTCCCCTTTTTGGAAAGAAATTAATAACTTCATTTAAGCTCTATGGTCAGATAGTGGACCTATGTAAACAATTATTTGTTTGCTTTATAATCTATTTGTTTATCTATTGTTTTATAACTAAATTAAAAAAAATAAATCTAATCAAGGAGTCAAATTAAACACACACACATGCATGTAATATTTCTAAATATTTAGTTTTATTTAATGCTCTGAGTCCTGGGATAATTCCAAAAAATGCAAGTACCCCTTCTTTTGTCTATTCTTGATATATCCAGAAAAGTAATTTCTAAAAGTTGGAAAAGTAAAGTTACCCCTCTAGTGTTGAATTTATTAGTATAACAAAAATTGTTTGCAGTAGTGAATTGCATACTATAAAGATGAGAACTTCTAATATTACACATTCATATAAATCTTGGCTTTAACTTAAAGACTTGCTTGAAAAATATTAATTGTTGTTAATATGTATAACTTTGATGTATTGATCAGCTGTGGACCTATGTAAACAGTTATTTGTTTGCTTTATAATTTATTTGTTTATCTATTGTTTTATAACTAAATTAAAAAAAATAAATCTAATCAAGGAGTCAAATTAAACACACACACATGCAGTATAAAGACTATGTCAGGTATTGTTTGATCTAAGAGGTAAATCTAAAAATATAGTATATAAAAGTCAATACTGGATGAATACCTGTGCATATAAAACAGTCAGAAAAAAATATACCACAGAAAGCCTAGTAAATGAAAGCAACAAGCATACTAAGAGCCATAATTACGGTGTTTGCACATGAAAGCCTATAATTCTTAAATCTGCCATATATACTGGCATATCTGGAATAGTTTTTTGTTAGTGTTCTTGCACAAAGTATATAATTGTCATAGTATGTAACTGTATTGCACAAAAGTATACACTTTTCAAAGCTACTCTGTCATCTGTATGTATGTATGTATCTGTGGAGCTTTTCTCCCTGGGCCTCCGCTGAAAATGGACCAAACTCCAGTTGGACTATCCGGTTAACAAATATAAAATAAAATAAATAAATAAGAGCTAAACTAACTAAGAAAATATGATGGGCTGGGGCATTACTGTTTACACATGTGTTTTTCAGTTCCTGAGAGCTGCAAGCAAACTGATTACCCCTGCAAATAAAAGCAAGGCAGCAGAAAAAATAACTTAAAAATTATGCTGGGAGCATTACTGCTTGCATACATGTGCTTTTCAGTTGCTGGAGTTAACAATAAAATAATGTATATTTTTTAGGCTGTGATACCTGTAAATCGCAAAGCTACTGATGTGTATCTTCTCATCTGGACTCATTCATTTGCCAGAACTCAGTTGATGTGTCATGCAATGTTAACACCTGTTTGTAAACAGGACTGGACAGTGGCACATGACAGCTTGATGGAAGGATATCATAAATAGCTACCCTCTAAATTTAATTCCAAAATTTCACCCAAACTAAAAGTTATAACCCATCATAGCACTCAAGCCAGTTAAAATGAGTAGAAGTATTTCACAATAAAACACACTACAAAATATAAACTTAGATGTCTGTGTGTGATATTTACTTTTTGTGGAAAGAAAACTAGATGTAGCTATGTCATTAGTGCAAATGTTGTCACGTTAGTTCCTTAGATCTAGGAATCAAAGATCCCCAATCATGATTTACACTACTGTGCTGAAATAGACAACAGTATCATAACATACTAAAAGGGACTGTATTTTCATTAGAGGTAAATTAAGAGCTCATATCAAAAAACAGTTGCCAGATGTATAACAGTTCTAAACTGGGAACTGTTTTAATTCTAATGTAAAGTTCAGATCTATTTTAAAATCCTACCCAAACTGCAACAGAAACAGACAGGAAAAGAAACCTTCAGAGTCCTGCTTTCAATGCTTAGCCTTGCCTTATGTGGATGAGTCACTAGTTTAATTGAGGAGGTTTATGGAAGAGATGATATCACTGAGCAGAAGTAGTTACTCTGAAGTTTGACTTGGAGTAGGGGAGTCATTTTCTCCTTCATCATCTTGTAAATGTTAGTCTTCAAAATTACTTTGAATTTTTGAAATTTGGTTTTCCATACTCAAGCTTGAACATCACACAAAACCATTTCGCCTGTAAGTCTACATACTTGATAGCTAGATCATTAAGGAAAGCTGTTACCTTGGAATTTTAACCCACCAGAGGAAGAACAATTATTTGACAGAAGTAGACTCAGTATGAATTAGAGAGACTGTGCTTCTGAGTGTTTGTGCACATGCGCATGTGTGTGTATGTATATGTGTGAGTGTTGGCCAAGGTGGCTAATACTTTCTGTCCATGAGTGACTAACTGGCTAGGCTCCAGGGATTGTTATGGTCTGAAAGAAACCTGTGGCTAAGAAATGACACAAGACATTATGAGCTAGAGGATGCATTTATGAATGAAGAAAAAAAATCACTAAATGTGTTCTAGTGAACAAAATGGTTGTATGTGATCAGCAAATGTGAGGAAAATATGCTGAAAGTAGATTGTTACCTTTGCATTTTACTCCAGAAGTGATGAAATCCCACATAAAACCAGAACAGATTCCACAACTGGATGGCATTTGGAATGTGTGGACCTAAACAAAACATGTATGTGAGCATTAGAAATTAATTCATTAAGCCACAACATAAACATGCCTGATTTCATAGGTTTATTTTGTATAAATTATTTTGTAAAGAAAATGAGCATAAACAGATTGTTTTCCCAGTGACATGTGTTTTATGTGTGCGTACACATGCATATTTTGTGTGTGTGCATGCTTGTGTGTGTGTGTGTGTGTGTGTGTGTGTGTGTGTGTGTGTGTGTGTGTGTGTGTGTGTGTGTGTGTGTGTGCGCGCGTGTGTAAGTGTGTCCATGTGTGTGTGTGTGTGTGCTCACATTCATATGTGTTTGTGACCATTAGTATTTTTGTGCATGTTTGCGTTTGTGTACACATTCATATGTGTTTGTGAGCATCACTTGTTTTCTGCATGCTTGTATGTGTGTGTGTGTGTGTGTGTGTGTGTGTGTGTGTGTGTGTGTGTGTGTGTGTGTGTGTGTGTGTGTGTGTGTGTGTGTGTGTGTGTGTGTGTGTGTGCAGTGTGTGCGTGTGTGCGTGTGTGTGTGCATGTGCGTGTGTGCGCGCTCGCATTCATGTGTGTTTGTGACCATTAGTATTTTTGTGCATGTTTGCGTGTATGTCCACATTCATATGTGTTTGTGAGCATCACTGTTTTTCTGCATGCTTGTCTGTGTGTGTGTGTGTGTGTGTGTGTGTGTGTGTGTATGGAGGGGGTGTATGTTACATGTCTATGACTTGTACTTGCAGCTGTTTCTTTTTTGCAGGGCATAGCAAAATAATTCTTTTTGATGTTGAACAAACTTAGATGTCAAACAAACTTAGATGAGATGCAGCATTTACAGTTAGTGTACATTTATATCTGATTCATAAGAAATATGAAAACCCTTTGAAGCAGAGGTATAAGCCATATTTAAATCATGTCCAGCATCATGCTAAATCCTGCATCAAAATGTAGGCATGCACAGCTCATAAAACACCTTAGCAAAATTATTACCTTTCTGCAATGTAGTGCATCTTCCCCGTTAAGCAAAAATTATTTTCTGCGCATAGACAACTGCAGACTAAATTAAGATAATTTGTAATGTTGTTTATTTCTTTCTAAATATGCCATAACCCTGTATTTTCTCTTACTACATATTATACTTCCTGTTTTTATTGTACTAATTTACCTTTAAATTCTCTACAAACTGGCTAAAATTTTCTTTAATCATTAAATCATTGTCATATATGTTGTAGCTATTCTTAGCCAATGTTTTCACATTATGCCGAATTTGGTATAATTATTTAAACTGTGGATGTTTTTGAATTATTTTTGAAGATTGAATAATTATTGTTCTTAAAATATTTCTTTGTAATTTTTTGGAGGCTTTCTCCCAGGGCATCCTTTGAAAATGGGCAACTATCCAGTTGGACTGCCAAGGTAATCAAATGTTAATAAATAAATAAAATAAATCAGTATGAGCCGAATCCTTCAAAGACAGGGACTTTTCACTATTCACAGAGCAATGGGGATGATGAAAGCAGTAGTACCATTTAAAGACCAAGGGTATCCTTTTTGGACCTAAATGACCAGGAAATATTTGATTAGTGTGGTGATGGCAAGGACACATCAAACACATCATGCAATGTGTTGGAGCACCTAGCTACTCAGGGTGTCAGTGGACTACTTGTACTTCTGTGCACCAAATTCTGTAGAGTCATTTGCATATTAGCAACTTGGGCATTCCATACAAGGAAGATATTAGGTTTATTCCATGTACTGACTACCAGGATGCTACATACCTTCTTCGGGACCATGCTACATCAGGTCCAGGAATGCAATCCACTCTTTACTTAAACATCACAGTACTACAAATTGCTCCCATCTAATTGCAGGCCCGCTAAAAATGCTGGGTTCCCTGAGTGCTACTGCATAGCCATCAGAGATTCATGCATTCATGAGTATATACTCTGTCAATTATCAATGGGGCCATTATAAGCCTAGTCAAGCAGAGGTCAGAATCAAGCCCTGTACCTTTTATCTATGAAACAAAGACTTGAACCATTTTAACTAGAGGTCTGAATCAAACCCTGTATCTTGTATCTGTGAGGCAGGCATTATGCCAAACCATCCCTGGCTTAAGTGATTCTGATGAAGTTATAATCACCAGCTGCAGTGACCATCAACTACAAGGTGTACTGCTCCATTAGCAGAAAGGTCATCTACACTACAGCAAGTATGATCAATAAGACAGGCATCAAAGACACTGGTATGACACACATTACTCTTACTTGTCATCTGTACTATCTGTGCCTACTATTTACTCAAACTTCTCATTGGTGAATATATCTGCAGGTGAAGTTAAATAATGCACAAGTCACATTATAGATAAAATGCCATATGCTGTATGTATCTCAAGCACTGAAACTCAAACTTTTTTACTCATCTGATGGTAACTCCTTCTACAACCATGTTTCTGGACAGGAAAACACCATTTGCACACATTAAGTCAAGAGGGGTGTGATCATGTGCATGTACTAACAGGATGTGTGGCAGAGCATGCAAATAGGAAGTTAACTGTTTGCTTTTTGTATATGAATACCACTGGCACAGCATTTCAGTTTCTTGTCAGTAGATCTAATCGTGATTTTCATTTGTGTAGCACAATACGTTAGCCTGCTGCAGAGAACAGATTTTAAAATGAATTATGCACATTTCATACCCAGCACATGGAGTAGTCTTTAGAGGATCACAGATACATATATGTACAAAAGTAGTATTTTTGCTGGGGCACAGTCTTCACATACACATATTCCCTGCTATTTAAATTTCTAAAAAAATCATGACTCTACCTTTTTTCTGCATGCTTGGACTGACGGTGCTTGTGCTACAGACTTGAACAGTGTAGAATGGCACTTGGTGACCATTATTCTAACAGCTTCAAAAATAAAGTGCAATACATATGGCAGACTTGGAGACCATACAAGAAAATGCTCCCACTAATATTCTGTGTAGATTGGAGGGCAAGATATGTACAAGAACAGACAAAGTTATAATACGTGGTAGAGATGATTGAAGTATCACTTGAGTGAGCCAACTAAACTGATGAAAGGAAGGTGATATATACAACACATAGGTTAGGATACTAACCATAATCACAGTTGTACAAGCAGTTACATGAAATAGGCATGTCGGGCATTAAAACATTATCATGAAAACTATAGCAAACAGTATGCTCAGTGGCATCACTATACAATAGAAAATTAAAAATACATGACTAACTATGACAGCAGTACGATGAGCTATCCCTACCAGAATGCAGACGGTCATCACTTGAACATGTCACTCATTTTGTCTTTGCAGTATCTGGGCATAGTTTGGCTCAGTTTGCTGAACATAAATGCAAACAATGGCCAAGTAAAAGTATGCCAAGGAAGACGCCCCTGTAGTAGAATGTTACAAGTCATGCTACTTGATGGCTATATGTCTGGCTGAACCACTATGCTAAAATGAATTTAAAAATGGTTGGCAACTGAGGGCTGACACAACAAAAATTGTTTGCTGCCAGTCAACTAACACATTACAGCCGTTTTGGTAAACCATGTTCCAAAAAGGTTCCTGATTTGTTCTCCTTTTAAGGTAGAAAATGGTTAGCTTATGTACTGTAGATAGAAGAGGAGATATGGTTTTCCTGTGATTCTGCCATACTACATAGAGGCAGCAGTGGAACCTGTGCTTGAATGCTCTTATCAGGCATCAGGTAGATGATCTAGAAAGGGCATACCTTCATGTTGTGATTAAACTCAAAGAACACTTAGGTTTTACAGTATTAATGAGTAGCCTATAATCCTGGCAATAAGACTGACAGCTAGTAGTGGTTTTACATTAAATCTATAGTTTTTATACTAAATAATATAGAAGATGTGTGACTCTGGTGGTTACTGGTATCTGCATGGCTTTACAAGGGAGAAGTAGTGGTGTCCTTTATTGTTTGATAATGGAAAGACCTGCAGACTTTCTTATTTTCCAGTTGTAGTGTCTAGGTCTTTGCACAAGTTCTAGTGTTAAGATGAATAAAGTGTACTCTGACTTAAGGATGTGCATATCAATGCCTACTGCACTCCAGGCTTCAAAGGATTTAAAAGTTTATATGCTGTTTTCAGTTTTGTGTGTATGGTATGGATAACGTTTTTTGTGTGATTAGTGAAAGCTAGATGAAGATCAATTCATACCCTGCTATATATTACTTTTAGATATCGGAGATTAAATGACTACATACTGTCTAACTTGTTCCCATCCTTGTTTCCTCCATGTGCACTACAACATGTTGCTTCGATCCCTGCCTACTAGGGAGGCACTATCCTGCTGGGAGGAGATGGACACAGCTCCCTACCAGACTATTTTAGCCCCTTTATGAGATAGCTGCTTCCATAAGTGTTAAAAAAGTCTTTGATTCTCTTAGCCCGAAAAGTGTTGGTTTAGATCCTGATGATCTGAATGATTTTAAGCCCATCTCTAGAATACATTTTATGGGAAAAGTTCTGGAGAACATGTTTTGTACACAGCTGGATTCTTGTCTGTGAAAGAATGACATTTATGGTTCATTCCATTCTGGTTTCTATTCAAATCATTACTGAAACAGCCCTTACTACGATTTTCAAATATCTCCTTAAGGCATAAGACCAGGAATATTACTTGATTCTACATCTACTGTACCCTCATCATTTGATATATTCTTACAAACCATTCCCAGAACTATTGTGATGTTTCCACTGTTTTACTAAATGCACCAAATCTTTAATCATGTGGTTCAAGTCAACTACCAGTGCACGGTTATAAGTTCTCAGCATAACTAAAACAAAACCATTAGCTAGCACCTAGTTGTGCCAAAATACTTTATTGAAAAAGCCCAGAGTGACAACTAACTGGTTTCACTCATCTAAGTGAGCCTCTTCTTCAGTGCGATATCAAACAAGCTCTCCATACTATTATGTAACTCTTATCTCATGATTTAAGTCTACTTCACTAGTATAAAATCATTTTGCTAATAATAATTTTTACTCCAATGCATATACTTTGAAAAGAGGAAACAATAGATAATTGAATGAAAAACAATACATAACAAAAGTGGAAAATGGAAAATATAACATTTCATTACTTCCTGGCATACAATATTCATGCAATTTGTTTTTATAATAAAAATAAAAAAGATAGCACATTTGTATCATGTCGTTAAGTCCTAGAATAAATAATGGACCCAAAAAAATAATGCATCTTTTCTTCGTATTGTACAGAATTTGATCATATTTTAAATCAATATGTGCATGGTTTGCCCTAAATAAAATCTGCCGCATACACATTGTGACAAATAAATATTATTGTCTGCGTCACATTTGATCCTATGTCCAATGTAAAAACACACTTAGATATATTTGCCGATGTGAAACTGACTGTTTTGATGACATATGTACATTATTTACAGTGAACAGATGAGAAACAAACCCTATTCCCCTAGTTTGACTCACGTACAGAAGTAGATTATTGATATAACACAAATACATTATTTAAGAAAGAATTTCTTACATTTTCTTAAACAATGTTACTGCATGATGGTACTTTTAATCTTCTTGTACCTTCTCTGCTTAGCACTGATGGGTTCATAGGTTCACAGGTTCATCAGTAAGTACTAGGCTATTTTAAACCTAGCCAATTCCCCTTTTCAAAGTGAGAATGAAATCCTGAACCTTCTGTCTATGAGGAAAAAACCTTAACCATTATTCCAACCCTATCTGCTGGCACATGGGTAGGGCACATGTGACCACAGCCTTAGACAGTACATCAGTTAAGTTCAAGACACGTGTTGGAGAAAAGAGCAGTTTCTCCACAATGTTTTCCCGCTCTTTCTCCTTCCCTCTGTCTTTTTTTTTACCAGATTGCCTCACAGATTCTTTACTCAAGAATTCTAGACAAAGTCAGAAATAATGGAGGGACAAAGGGCCAAAATTAGGAACAATTTTTAAATATTGGTCTAAGTCACGTCAAAAAGTTAAGAGATTGACAAGGTTTGGGATCAACATGCTTTTTGTGAACACAATGTATAAAATGTAAATTTGCATTATTGATTGTAATTTTCAGTGTTTACCAGGAAATCAAAATATTTACAATGGGTGGGGAAAAGTATGAGACAATTCATGAATCTTCAGTAAAAATCTCGACAGCTTAAAGGAATGGTCATCAGCTATATGACTGGACCAGTTGGTGAAGTCATGCTTTGTGGACAGACTTTTTTCTATTGGGATGGGTTTGATTTACAGTGGGCATACTGATTGGGCTTTCCCATCAGTATGTGTGCCTTTTTAATTAAAACATGTTTTTTTATTGTATAATGAAGTTGATATAATGGTGTGCAGGGCTTGATTGATATTGTACTCTAGTGGATCATTTAGAACCATGAAACCAGTTTGTTGTTAATCTAGGTTACTTTAAAAATTATTTTGGCACTACAAAAAGCTGAATAATTTTTTATTTTCTACTGATTTACTTGAATGGTTTGCTTCCTTCCTTTAGGGACATACACAAGCGGTATCTGTGGTTAATTTCTTTGCATCCTGCACTCTTACTATGCTGTCTGTGGTGTTCCATTGTAAGACTGTTAAATTTTATATGTACAGTCCACACTTTTGGACACTTCATTCATAGAAGAGGTTTGCTATACTGTTGCTATGATGATGACATCTAGATCTGCCTCTCATTTCTTCAGAAATCTGTCGCTTATTTTAATAATGTAGTTGAAAACTTTTAATGAATTCACAGCTCGATAACAGTCATCTGAAACTTTATACCTCAAAGATCAAGGTAATAGCTGTCCATACAAATCTGCAAAATATGACTGCTCCAGTTGTGTCCCCTAATTTCATTTCCAGTGGTAACAAACAAGCTCTCATGTCAAGGGCGCGATGCTGTTTTTAATAACAAACTGACATTAATGGAATAGATTTCAGTAGCTGTCAGAGTGTCCTATTTCCATCTCAGAAACTTCACTCTCATCAAACATCTTATTCCATCCAGAAGCCATCTTGTAACGGTTTACGCCTTGTGCCTTGACTGAACTACTCTTAGGCACACTCTAGGGCTTCCAGACTGAACTTTGCCTCTTAGAATTACTGAAAACCTCAACGGGCATCAAGTTACTACCATATTACACCAGTTCCTTTGTGAGTGTCACAGGATGAATGTTCATCAGTAAATTATGTTGGTGTTTAATCTTGTTCTCTCTATGGCTTCCAACTATGCAGCAGATCTTCTTCCATGGTAGCAGCCAAATCATTCTCTGCTTTCAACCACTTAAGGATC